>NC_088391.1:18080000-18162500 GCF_037993035.2 Macaca fascicularis | reverse complement strand
GCTTTAGAGTGTGGGTGGATGGATTTTGTAAAAATATCCATTTAAGTTAGATGAATCTTAACTCAGGAAAAAATAACATATCATTGGGTTGTGTATTCTATCTAGAAAAACATGGCTTTTATTGGGTATGCTGTTAGAGGTATATGATGTAAAAGAAATTGCCATTTTACCTTCAGCCATGATGGGATATTTGACTCCAGCTACTTACTGTCTGTGTTCCCCAGAGCATGTAGCTTACGATATTCACATTATTATTATATTCCCAGACATGCTACTGGGGGTGCTTCAAAATAATGCCTTAGATGCTGGGTCTGCTACAATGGTCCCTGTAGGAGAGCATTACAAAAATAATAGAAAAAGATACATATGTGCATATAAAATCTATAAACATATTATACAATAGAAATAGTAAAACGTTAATAAAACCTTTCTTACTTTGAGATGGTATTACTCTGATGTCACCTGGGAATTTATGTGACTGAAAGTGCTTGTGTGTTATAACTATAAATATCAACATATTTTGGGAAGTGTTCTGGATAATATTAGGGGGAAACCAGACTATTAAAAGAGCTAATTAATGTCTCTAAATAAAAATTTATTCTAAATATGGCTTCTTTCTTGAAGTATGTTACAAGTCCTAAGACTGGTGATGTGAATTAAAAAAACGATTGAGATATCAGAATTCATTTGAGTCCTCCAATATAACACAATTATTATTTTTCCAATGTCACTGAAAGGCCATATTAGGTTTCAGTAATACAAAAATCTGGAGAAGTGGTGGCTCTGATTTACTAACTTTTTACAAACTAGAAACAAAAATCAGGCAATCCAGCAGAGGCATATAAAATGCGATATTCCACTTTGCTGATCGCATTCTGCATCGGTGACTCATTGGCAGAATCATACATTACACGTATAACGCTAATCAGCTAGAGCAGGGATTCTGTGCTCCAGGCTTATTCCTTCAGAGGCTGACTTGAGTTATAGGCAGTGCCCAGGGCACACTGACTTTATGAGACACTGAATGCATCACAGTGCGGTGGCTTCTTCTGGGAGAATAAGAGGCATTGAGATCCTTAGGTAAAAAGGTGACTGATCCTTCTTAAAGGAATGAGAAACCAATAGCGAAAAAACAATGTGGTAAATATTATTAAAAGGCTATGTCCTGGGTGCAGTGGATGAACAGTAGAGGGAAACATCCTCTCTACCCGTAGGGAGAGCCAGAGAAGGTTTCACAGGGAAGAGAAAAACTCAACTGAGCCTTAAGGAAGGGAATCATACACAGTCATCAAGGAGATAGATAGGAAGGGCATCTCATTGCTGAACCTGAGGTCTCCCTGACCAATTCACATACTTGGTGCTGGAGCTTAGCTGGATACCTGCCCCGCTGAGCCTCTGCTCACAGAAATACCTTAGAGTATGTTCTCAGTGTCCCCTTAAATCAATGCAGCTGGTGCCTTCTCTCTCCTTTCTCCTTTATTGACATTCTGCTTTAAGCTTTGTTCACTCTACCCAAGCTTTTTTGCTTAGTGTTGCTCATGTTCTGTCTAGCCTGATCCCCCGCCTATGAGCTATTTTTGACAATGGATTTCTTTTCACTTTTCCAGTCTCAAGAATAAGAGTTTGTGATAATTGTCACTGTCAGGAAAACCCATGGTGACAGGTACATTGTGACTTGAAAAAACACTATAATATTTAGGGAGAAATGTGTTACATTGAGGTAGAAGTATTTATGCATTCAATAAAATTAATAGGTACAGACTTCTGTACTCTAACAGAGTGCAATTGTTGAAACAGTCTTTACTACAGAGTCAACTGTGAATTCTTTCTTTGAAAATACCTTTTTCATCCCCCACAGTTTGGAATATTGTTCAAAAGCTCTAATGAGTGACTCTTCTGTGTCAGACACTGTTCTTGCTGCAAAAGTATAAAGTTACTTAATTGACTCCCTCCTTTGCTTCTTGCACTAACTCAGTTGTTCTCAACCAGGGCAATTTTGGCCTCCAACAGATATTTGGCAAGGTTTGGAGATATTTCTGGTTCTCACAATTGGTGGGGGAATGCTACTGCTCTCTAGTGGGTAGAACCCAGGGATGTGACAAACCTCCTCCAATGCACAGGGTATCTCCTGAATAACCAGGAATTTTCTAATCCTAAATGGCAGTACTGGCACAGTTGAGAAACTCTGTCCTAACTTTGTATAGAGAATGCTGCTTTTGCTTTGTACAGATCTCCAAGGCACACCCATCTCCCAGCTGTTGTGAGCATTGGCTGATAAACATTCACACCTTCTCCTTTCTCAGAGAATTACCCCTATCCAGTCAGGATCCCCCTCGATAGAGCGGTTAAGACTCTCAACAGACCAAAGCCACCATCAGACCAAAGCCAATGAGATCAACTCTGTGGGGTAATTCATACTTCAGAGCTTTCCTGTGGGATCACATTGAAGCTAGTCTCTATTTGAGACTATATTCTTGCTTAATACTCCCCCTGAACTTTGCTGCTTCTGTCGCTTCCAATTTTCTGAGCTCTTCCTCAATAAATTGCCTGAGCAAGGATCCCTATCTTGGGCTCTGCTTCCATGAAACCCAATCCGAGACAACTTGACTTGAATAAATTAAATGCTAAAACATGGCTTCCTCACTCTCCACTCCACATTGCGGGGTGATGGATTCCAGACCTTGACAGTAACCTGATTTTCTTCAGGTCCCACCTGATGAAGGGTAAAAATTAGATTATTTTGCATTGAGACACTATTGTCTCTGAATCAGTTCCTCTCTCATAAACCTGTCCACATCCTCTAGAAAGCCAGAAAAGGATCCCATTAAAATTTATCACTATTTTGAGAATCTTTGCCAGTGTCTCATGTATAATCCCAATCTCTGTGTAATGGATCTTTTCGTGACATTTGCTATCAGAGTACCATCGCCTAGAACCTTTAGACGCCAATATGATTCTGTCTTTTACCGAGCCACTCACCTATCCACCCATTCACCCATTCAGCCTCCCACTCACCCATCTGTGTATCCATATATCCATCCATCCATCCCTGCATGCACTCACGTATTTATTCAGCAAATGTGATGAGTGTATTTTCTGTGTAAGGCAGCAGGAATGCAACAGTAGCAAAGACAAAGTCGGCCTCTGCCTTCCTGAAGCCTATTGCTCTGTGGTAGACACTGATTTAAAAAAAGACGTCACTGTAACATAGACTGTCAAAGGATTTTGAGGTGACCACTTAGTAAATGAAACAAAACCCAGAAAGAAAAGTTTATTGTTTACTGTGATAAAGGAGAACTACCTTGGTCAGGTTCAGTCTCTCTCTGAGGAACAGATGTTTGTACCATTTCAGGGAAGAAGGGAGGGAGTTAAGAGTTTGACAGATTTTCAGAAGTGGGTTGACATCATCTGTCGAGACATAGTTATCCAGATGAGGCTACCTTGGATGGGTTGACACGTAGAGGCAAGTTTAAGAGACTGAGTCTGAGTCTGTTCCTGCCTGGCTGATTCCTGGTAGGTAAGGAGCTCTTACTGACTGCTGACTTGCAAAATAAAGTGTGTTCCCTGGGGCGAGTTGTCATTGATTAAACTGAATTTAAAGGAGTTCTGGTGGCTACTCTTTCCATGGCTACAGAACAACCAATCTCTTCCTAGGAATATAGATTGTTTAAATAGTTGTCAAATAAGATTTACCCATGATGGGCTATTTTTTCCGCCCTGGCTTTTGTGCTTCCTGTGTCTTGGTTACTAATACAGAATTAACACAAACATTTGAGAAGAATCTACTTTTGATTTCCTCTAAAATCTCTCTGTACAATCAGCTTAAGAAATTAGTTTTTAGACTAGATTAATCAGTTTTTAGTAGAAGATTATTGTAATCTAAATGTGCTGGATTTTAGATGGATTGTATATGAATACCTTTTCTAAAATTGGGCATTTTTCCCCCAGGCAGCTTTATTAAGATATCATTCACTAATACAAATTATACACATTTAAGGTTTACCACATGATGTTTTGATACATGTATACATTGTAAAATGATTAAATCAAGTAAATTAACATATCCATCACCTCATACTTTTTGGTAGTGAGAACATTCATTTTATTTCATTTTTTTCCTTTCATATCTAGTGCTGCAGATGTAGTGAGAACATTTAAAATCTACTCTTGGCCAGGCTTGGTGGTGCGTGCCTGTAATCCCAAGTACTCAAGAGGCTGAGGCAGGAGAATTGCTTGAACCCGGGAGGTGGAGGTCGCAGTGAGCTGAGATGGCACCACTGCACTCCAGCCTGGGCAACAGTGCAAGACTCCACACCCCACCACCCTCCCCCCACCAAAAAAAAAAAAACTACTCTCCTAGCAACCTTCACATTATTAACTATAGTCACCATGCTGTACAAGCGATCTCCAGAACTTCTTCCTTTTGTTTAGCTGAAACTTTGGCCCTTTGACCAACATCTCTGCAACTCTCCCAGTGTCTCCTAACCCCCATATCAGTCTCTGGTACTCTGGTAACCACCATTCTGCTCTCTGTTTCTACAAATTTGACTTTTTTAGGTTATACATATAAATGAGATCCTGCAGGATTTGTCTTTCTATGCCTGATTTTTTTCACTTAGCATAGTATCCCCCAGGTATATTCATGTTGTTGCAAATGACATGATTGTATTGTTTTGTGTGGCTGAATAGTACTCTCTCTCTCTCTCTGTCTCCATCTATCTATATGTCATCTATCTATCTACCTATCTATCTATCTGCCACATTTTCTTAATCCATTCATTCACTGATAGACACTTAGGCTGATTCCGCATCTTGGCTATTGTGAATAATGCTGCAATAAAAATGGGAATGAAGATACCTCTTTGACATACTGGTTTTATATTATTTGGATGTATGCCCAGAAACGGGATTGCTGAATCATATAGTAGTTGTATTTTCAATTCTTTGAGAAATCTTTATACCGTATTCCCTAATGGCTAGACCAATTTCCATTCCCATCAGCAGTGTACAAGAATTCTCTTTTATGCACATCATTACCAACACTTTTTTTTTTTAAGTAATAACCATTCTCAACAGGTGCGAGATGGTATTTCATTGTGGTTTTAATTTGCATTTCCCTGATGAATAGCATTGTTGAGCATTTTTTCATATATATGTTGGCCATTTGTATGTCTTCTTATGAGAAATGTCTGTTCAGGTGCTTTGTCCATTTTTAAATGGGGTTTTTTTGGGGGGGCTATTTAGTTGTTTGAGTTCCTTATATGTTTTGGTTATTAACTCCTTATCATCTGGATGTATGGCTTCCAAATATTTTCTCCCATTGTGTAAGTTGACTCTTCACTCTGTTGAGTTTTTTTTTGTTGTTGTTAGTTAGTTATTTTTCTGTGCAGGAGATTTAAGTTTGATGTAATCCCACTTCTCTATTTTCGCTTCTGTTGCCTGTACTTTTGGGGTCATATCTGAAAATATTATTGCCTAGAACTTTCTCCTTATATTTTCCACTGGTAGTTTTACAATTTTAGGCTTTACATGTAAGTCTTTAATCCATTTTGAGTTGAGTTCTGTATATGGTGTGAGATAAGGTTTCAATTTAATTCTTCTGCATGTAAATATTCAGTTTTTTCAACACCATTTATTGAAGAGACTGCTCTTTTCCCCATTGTGTGTTTTTGGCAGCTTTATCAAAGATTAATTGACCTTGAATGTGTGAGTTTATCTTTGAACTTTTTATTCTGTTCCATTGGTCTACAGGCTTGTTATTATGCCAATACCATGAAGTTTTGGCTACTACAGCGTTGTACTATATTTTCAAATAAGGCAGTGTGATACCTCCAGCTTTGCTATTTTTGCTTAAGATTGCTTTGGCTATTTGGCCTCTTTTGTGATTTCATATAAACTTTAGGATTGATTTCTCTATTTCTGTGAAAAATACCATTGGCATTTTTATAGGGATTGCATTAAATCTACAAATCACTTTGGGTAGAATGAACATTTTAACAATATAATTATTCTAATCCATTAACATGAGATATCTTTCCATTATTTGTAACTTCTTCTATTTTTTTCATCAATGTTTTATAGTTTTAAGTATATGGATCTTTTACTTCATTGGTTAAATTTATTCCCAAGTATTTTTTTTCTTGATGCTATTGTAGATGGGACAATTTCTTCATTTCTTTTTTGGACCATTCTTTGCTAGTGTGTAGAAATGCTACTGATTTTTGTATTTTGATTTTGTATCCTGCAACTTTACTAAATTTGTGTATTAGCTTTACAGTTTTTCTGACACAGTTTGTAGGTTTTTATATACAACACCATGTCATCAGCAAATAGGTATAATTTTACTTTTTTCTATTTGGATACCTTTTTCTTTGTTTTTTTTTTTTTTTTCTTGCCTAAATGTTCTGGCTAGAACTTCCAGGACTATAGTGAATAGAAGTGGCAAGAGTGGACATCCTCGTCTTCTTCTTGATGTTAGAGAAATGGTTTCCAACTTTTTGCCACTGAATTTGAAGTTTGCTGTGGACTTGTCACATATGGACTTTATTATGTGGAGGTAGATTCCATGTATAAGTAGATTGTTGGGAGTGTTTATCATGAAAGAATGTTAAATTGTGTTAAATGCTTTTTCTGCATCTCTTGAGAGGATCATGCGTTTTTATTCTTCATTTGATTAATGTGGTATATCACATTTATAGATTTGCATTATGTTGAACCATCCTTGTATCACAGTTATAAATATCACTTGATCATGGTGTGTGATTTTTTTAATGTGCTGTTGAATTTAGTTTGCTAGTATTTTGTTGAAAATTTTTGCATCTATGTTCATCAGTAATATTGGTCTGTAATTTTCTTTTTTTGTAGCGTCAATATCTTCTCTGGCTTTGATATCAGGGTAATGCTGGGTTTGTAAAATGAGTTTGAAAGTGTTCCCTCCTCTTTAATTTTTTGGAAAGAGTTTAAGAAGGATTGACACTAATTCTTCTTTAAATATTTAGTAGAATTCACCAATGAAGCCATGGGGTCCTAGACTTTTCTTTGTTTGGAGGTTTTTATTTTTTATTGAGATGAAGTCTCACTCTGTCGCCCAGTCTGGAGTGCCTCTCAAGTAGCTGGGATTACAAGCATGTGACAGCATGCTTGGCTAAATTTTGTACTTTTAGTAGAGGCAGGGTTTCACCATGTTGGCCAGGTTGTTCTTGAATTCCTGACCTGAGGTGATCTGCCTGCTTTAGCCTTTCAAAGTGCTGGGATTACAAGCATGAGCCACCATGCTAGGCCTTGTTTGGAGGTTTTTGATTGCTTATTTAATATTCTTACTTGTTATTGGTCTGTCTGGATTTTCTATTTATTCATGATTCAGTCTCAGTAGGTTGTATGTCTTTAAGAATGTACTCATTTCTTCTATATTATCCAATTTGTTGGTGCAGAATTGTTCATAGTAGTCTTTTATGGTCCTTTGTATTCTATGGTGACAGTCGTAGTATCTCCTTTTTCATATTTAATTTTATTTATTTGTCTTCTCTCCTTTTGTATTATTTAGCTAAAAGTTTGTTGATTTCATTTGTCTTTTCAAAAAGCCAACTGTTAGTTTCATTGATCTTTTTAATTTTTTCTAGTCTTAAGATATTAAGCTCATCATTGAATATAAACTATTATGATTCAGTTTGCAAACTTACATAATGCATCGTTATTCAGGATGCAAATATACATAATAGAAACTTGACTATATAGGTAATGTCACTGAAAATAGAGAGTCACAGTCATGTACTGTTAGATACACTACCAGAGAAGGAGAGAAATCCAGGAGTTTTTTAGAAGAAAATATTTTATAAAATATTGTGAGCAAAGCTTTGACTTCTACAAAACAAGAGCTGAAGATACAGGAAAGGAAAGGGTAAGGTGCCTATCAATGAAAATAAATTTGTTCCTCTTCCTGAAAAATTGGCAAATATTTAGTGATAATATGGTGTTGCCCAGAGCTAACTCATTGCCATTTTTATTCTATTTGCATGCACAATGATTTGTATATGATAAGTATCCTTATTTAAAAGCTCTGAGTGTTTTTAAAGTACCATAGACTTGAAAAGGCAATTGCTATTTTTATTTATGTTTTAGTTCATGGAAAGACAATGCTATCATAAGACAAGAGGTGGAAATTATCATTTTGCCGTGCATTTTGCTGCTGCCTGCTTGCTAGTCATCCTCCCTCTCTTTTTCTCTCCATTTTTAATGCCTATCTCTGTCTCTTTGTCTTCTTGTCTGTCAGACTCTTAACATTTCCACGCCACTCTTTTCCAAAAGCAGAACAAGGCCAGAGAGTAGTGCTTAGCTATTCAGTGTTATGATTTTTTTTTCTTTTCATAGTTCTAATAAGTTTACTTATTTGGATAACATGATTGAAGTGTATATGATCAGCTTTCTATTCAAGAGAACCTACTGCAGGGAGAAGAGGTGGTTCACAGCTTCCTGCTGCCATCCCTCTGGACCTACCCCATGCCAGGCCATGCTGCCTGGGGCTGCTCCCAGCCGATAACTCAGTTAATTCCTGCCAGATTTGGGATTCCTCTTACAGACAACGTTTTGCTAAGGGACTCTTCATTGGCCTGGTTAAAATTTTTTTTAGAACTTTGCTGTGATCTGAACTTCTTCCTACCCAATCTTTCTGTACTGGCTTTCATATCTGATGGAACTGCATTGAGGTCTGAAAGCCCTCTGCCATTTTTTGGCTCTCCCAAAATCCTTAATAGGTTTCCCCTACTGTGTCTTTTGTTTGTCTAATGCTGTCTTGTCATTTCTTGGAAGACCTGAGGTAATGTGTGTTCCCCAGTTGTAGCTACAGTGATGTGTAGCTACATTATCAGCAAACCCAAACCCTGATTATGTTCTGTATTAGTGAGTTTTTATGCTGCTGATAAAGACATACTGAAACTGGGTAATTTATACAGGAAAAGGGGCTTATTGGACTTACAGATCCATGTGGCTGGGGAAGCCTCACAATCTTGGAGGAAGGCAAGGAGGAGCAAATCACTTCTTATGTGGATGGCAGCTGGCAAAGAGAGAGTTTGTGCAGGAAATCTCCACCTTATAAAGACATCAGATCTCCTGAGACTTACTCACTATCTCAAGAACAGCACAGAAAAGACCTACTCCCATGATTCAATTACCTCCCACAGCATGTGGGAATGCAAGATGAGGTTTGAGGGGAGGACACAGCCAGACCATATCATTCCACTCCTGGACCCTCCCAAATCTCCACAGTCCACAGTTCAAAGTCTCACCTGAGAAAAGGCAAGTCCCTTCTGCCTTGAGCCTGTACAATCAAAAGCAAGTTAATTACTTCCTAGATACAATGGGGGTACAGGCATTGGGTAAATACAGGCATTTCAAATAGGAGGAATTGGCCAAAACAGAGGGGTACAGGCCACCTGAAAGTCCAAAATCCAGCAGGGCAGTCAAATCTTAAAAGTCCAAAATGACCTCCTTTGACTCTATGTCTCACATCCAGGTAATGCTGATGCAAGAGGAGGGCTCCCACAGTTTTGGGCAGCTCCACCCCTGAGGCTTTGCAGGGTACAGCCTCCTTCCTGGCTACTTTCATGGGCTGGTGATGAGTGTCTGTGCCTTTTCCAGGTGCATGGTGAAAGCTGTTGGTGGATCTATCATTCTGGGGTTTGGAAGACCCCTCTTCTCACAGCTCCACTAGGTGTTGCCCCAATAGGGGCTCTGTGTAGGAGCTCCAACCCCACATTTCCCTCCTGCACTGCCCTAGCAGAGGTTCTCCATGAGGGCCCCACCCCTGCAGCAAACTTCTGCCTGGGCATCCAGGCATTTCCATACGTCCTCTGAAATCTGGGAGGAGATTCCCAAATCCCAGATCTTGACTTTTGTGTAGTCACAGGCTCAACATCACATGGAAGCTGCCAAGGCTTAAGGCTTGAGGCTTGAGTCTTGCACCCTCTGAAACCACAGCCTGAGCTCTACACTGGCCCCTTTCAGCCATGGCTGGAGTGGCTGGGACACGGGGCACCAAATCCTCAGCATGGGGACCCTGGGTCTAGCCCATGAAACCTTTTTTCGCTCCTAGGCCTCCACCTTGTGATGGGAGGGGCTGCCATGAAGATCTCTAACATGTCCTGGAGACATTTTCCCCATTGTCTTGGGGATTAAAATTTGGCTCATTACATATGCAAATTTCTGCAGCTGGCTTGGATTTCTCCTCAGAAAATGGGATTTTCTTTTCTATCACATTGTCAGGCTGCAAATTTTTCAAACTCTTATGCTCTGTTTCCCTTTTAAAATGAATGACTTTAACACACCCAAGTCACCTCTTGAATGCTGTGCTGCCTAGAAATTTCTTCCACCAGATACCCTAAATCGTCTCTCAAGTTCAGAGTTACACAAATCTCCAGGGCAGGGCCAAAAATGCTGCCAGTCTCTTTGCTAAAACATAACAAGTTCTCTCTTTGCCTGCTGCCATCCAAGTAAGATGTAACTTGCACTTTCTTGTCTTTCACTGTGATTGTGAGGCTTCCCCAGCCACGTGGAACTGTACATCCAACAAACCCTTTTTCCTGTATGAATTACCTAGTCTCAGGTATGTCTTTATCAGCAGCATGAAAACGGACCAATACAGTGAATTGGTATCAGTAGAGTGGAGCACTGGTGAAAAGATACCTGAAAATGTTGAAGCAACTTTGGAACTGGGTAACAGGCAGAGATTGGAAGAGTTTGGAGGGCTTAGAAGAAGATAGGAAATGTGGGAAAGTTTGGAACTCCCTAGAAATTTGATGACTTATTTTGAACAAAATGCTGATAATTATATGGACAATGGCAGCAGGCAAAGAGAGAACTTGTGCAGGGAAACTCCACCCTATAAAGTCATCAGATCTCATGAGACTTATTCACTATTATGAGAACAGCATGGGAAAGACCTCCCCTCATGATTCAATTACCTCCTACTGGACCCCTCCCACAACATGTGGGAATTTAAGATGAGATTTCAGTGGGGACATAGCCAAATCATATCATGTGCTTACCATTTTTACTGCTGCTCTAAGGATATGCTGAAGATGGCAACACTACTCCTCCTGTCCCCTTGGTATCTACAGTCTAAGTTCTGCTAAAATCCAAATCTATTCATCCAATATGGGGACATGGGAGGGCCACCTGGGGCTGAGCCATCAACCCCAAGTGAGATGTCATAAAGGAAGCATCAGCAGTTAGTGGACGCCAGTACAACCATCACGGGGAGTGGGGAGAAGGACTCACTCTTTGACATATCAAGCAACAGTGACAGTGGAGGGTGTCTGCAAATTTGGGGTGGTGACTTTTTTGGGGGAGAGGAAAGGTTACTGTTCTGTAATTCTACGTGATCCCCTAGGTCAGCATGGCAGTAACACAATTTATAATTATATGATCCTTTGACTCTATACTTGCCTTGCCAATATTTATACACCTAATACTTTCCTCGTATTTCTAAACAAAATAAACATTTAAAAATTTCTGAATAGACCTTATTGTGATAACCTGGTTATTAATTTTTATGGCAGAAATTAATGGCTATTTTTATGTAGTGTTAACCTCTGTGACAATTTTATCAAGGCTATTAGCTCCTTTATAGTAAACTGCATGTCTGCATGTTCATCCAAATTTTGTTTTCAGTTCTAGGGACTTGAGGGATACAAACTTTGCAGGTTCATCCAATCATTCCAGGAGTTCGTGGATCTAAGATTGAGAACACCTGTTCTGCAAAAATTAAAAAAATTAACATTATTTTTATTTCAACTGATTCTCTTCTGTTTCTGTACAGAAAATTTTGAATTTTAATACTATTAAACCAAGGTTGATCAAGCTCAGACCATTTTTTACTAAACAGCATTTGATTCTGTGGGTGGTACTCAATGCCAAATCTGTTTGCCCTGTCATTCAGCTTTAGTTGATCTGATGTAAACATTCAAATAGAAATTAAAAGTGTGAAAATAGTGTGTGGAAATAACATAGGCTTCTTTGACAAAAAGTACTTTTTTTTTTTTGCTCAACTTGTGTTAACTTGGTGTTTTCACTGATCTACTCCGTGACTGTGGGCAAATCAGTTCACTTCAGGCCTGCTGCTTTTCCTATGAAATGGGAAAACCTTCCCTCTCTATAACCCAGTGATTGGCACTGTGTGTCTGTCTTTGGCTCTCAAGGGTTTGAAGATTCTAAGATTTCTGGGACTACTGCAGGCAAAATACCAATCACACATATTTGACATAATTCACTCTTAGGCCGATTTTATTATGCAAACACTAAAATAACACAACATCAAGTTTGAACATGTAGAGTGTAGTTACTGTCTCTCTACTCCTGCATGTCTCCTTTAATCTGAAGAAAAGCAGTACTGACAGTTTGAAAAGCAGATATATGTTTCTAGAGACAGACAAAATGCAGTTGTCCCACACGCTGTGTGAGGTACAGTAGATGCTTGATTAATTTTGGGTTTGTGGCTGGTTAGCTAGTTGCAAAACCAGTTCTTGGTTCCCGGGATCAATCTTTAGTTTGTGTCATTCATTCATTCATTCATTCATTCATTCATTCATTCGTTCGTTCAGGTGTGTTAGGCTCTGAGCTCATATTGTTGAATTAAAATAAAACAAAACCAAACAAAGCAAAGCAAATAGGCTCTGCCACAGTAGACCTTCCAATTTAGTGCAAGACAAATAATAAACAAGCACATTGCAAATTTTATCAGCATCATGAAAGAAACAAGATGCTCACAGTAACCTAATGTTCATGACTTTACTAAAATTTCTCCTATTTGTAGTGTTAAAGTGCAATGACACATTGAGATTTAATAACAGACTCTATAATCCAAATAGAAAAAAAAAAAACGTTTATTTTGCACAGTGGTCATTTCATGGAATTAACAAAGACAGGATCGTTTTTGCTGCTGTTTGGGGAACCAGCACTTTAGAAAAATTGTAGACTCTATATAGCATCACAGGAAGTGACAACTTTGATATTAGTGACTAGAGGGAGGAGTGGCTGGAGCTCAAGGAATGCAGTGAGGAGAGGTCAAAATTTCCGAGGAGAAATTGCAAGTTGACTAAATAAGGGAAGGGTCATAATAAGAAGAGGATTATGGGAAAAGGCATTTATGTGAAAAGATTTGAGAGAAATTGGGCAGCTGAATTATTGTGCACTTTAAGTAACTGAGAAAAGTTACTGATTACCTTTAAATTTCTCAGTGTTGGTTTTGGTTGGCATTACTTATGGGAAAACTGAAACATGAAAACAGAGGGTGGCAGGTAAGGGAAGAAATTCCAATGTATTGAGCACTGCTTGTTTAATGTTCATATGATAGTCCGTATGCTAGTCCAAACTTTATTATGTAAAAGGTTAGTCTGATCATTTCAAAAGATGTTCTTTAGTTCACCAGCGCATTATATAGTTAACATAACAGCCATGCTGCCTGTGCTGGCAATGTGTGTAGAAGTATGTGTGTGTGTTTCTGTGTGTATGTGTGCATGTTTCACACATTTAAACTCTTCCCGAGAGAGGATTTTCGTCTGTTTGTTTTGCTTTGTCTTTTTTTTTTTCCAGAAAAGTGATTGGCATTTAGTAGATGCTCAATAAATATTTGTTGAATTAAAGAACCATGTTCAGTTTTATTACCAAATTTTTTAAATTGACTTCATGATGTCCTGAGTTAACACAAAATACAAAAAACCAAAATAAAACCTTATTGGTATAATTAGTGAGAAGTACCAATATAATCCCATTCCCACCTAGAGCAGCTAAATCCTGATATTCTGGAAAACTAAACAGCTTTCCTAACAGAACAGTGCTGAAATACAGCTTATTCCTAATTGTGCCTTCCAGGTGGTACATGGACTGCAGGGAAATTCAGCATCCTTTTTTCAGAAAGGAAGGGAATATAAGGTGTATATAGTGGAAGTATATAGGTAGAAGGCAAGTAAGGGAGTGTGTAATGTGCTATAAAGGCTACCGCTTCAAAGGGTATAGGGCAGCGTGAGATGAAGGGATCATTTACAGTCAGTCCTGCCATTCTATCTACTGGCCATATGCACATCTGGGAAACAGGGCAATTGTTTCTCAGAACCTTATTCTATTTTGGGCAGTGGAAATGTTTTGCATCCTTTTAGAAGCTAAAATCCCATCTACCTCCTCCTGACTCCTATTCTTACCTTGCACGCTCATTCAGAGCTGGGACACCTCAGGGGAAGGTGACGTTGTCTCAATGTCTTATTAAAAAACGTGCACTCTGGATTTCTTTAGGAAAAGAAGGGAATACTCTTTAGAGTAGGGAAACTACCTCTCAGGGCTTGCATCACGGGAACTAAATATTAAATCGATAGAAAAGACACAAAAATCCTATACATCATTAAGGCAAAAACTAAGTTTCCCTCATCCCTCTTGTTCAGCTTTTTGTTCCTAGAACCTAGAATAGTGTTAGACACGTGATGTGTGCTCAAAAGTTTGTGAATGAAGAATTTTACTCCATAGTTTCCACTCAAGTCCTTGAGTGATGGTGGGGATGGGGGTTAGGTACATAATGTTGAACATTTCTCATGTAAAATGGCCAGCAAATGCTGAAAAACAATATCATGTGCCTAAAAAAAGGCCTCTAAAATGGCAAGTCACATATAAATGTTAGAATTTTAATCCAGACTTGATGCTTACAATAAAAAATGTATTTTCTATATGTCCCTTTTGGGAGAAAAGCTTCCCACCTAGTTTTAACATGAAGACAGAATTGGCTCAATGGTTACTTCCAGAGAGGAAAGGGTTAAAATTGCTTCTGTCTGAGTTTTTCTGTGTCAGCTTTCTTTTTATCTCTACTGGAAGAGTTACTGCCTATAAGCAGCTGGGGTCCTGCCCAAGTCTTCAGTTCAATGATTCATATGAACTCTCATAGTAAGAAGAGGGTTTGGAACTGATTTTGTAATCAGGCTTTTTTCTTTACTAAGCATGGTTGGCAGATAGAACACAGCGCTTAGAATAAAAGGACAGTGGAAACTTCTGCCCCCTGTTTTCTTCTTCCAAAGAGAAAAGAAAGAAAAATATTGCATGCCTATTTTTTAAAGCATATTTTCAGAGCCCCTTACAGAAGAGGTCAGAACATGTGAGGCTATTTTATTTTATTTTAAAAGTCTCTTCTGTAATCTATTCACTGATGAAAAGCATAGCTCAGGAAAAGATGCTGAGAGTTTCCAGACTTGGAAAGTCTGGATGAATGAAGATTTAAAAGAGGGCAATTAGTGTGCTTGTTAGTGCATATTTTTTCCAGTTGCCACCTCCATCCTCACCTAGTTTTCATGTTTCGTGAAGGTCATAAAACATGATAAAACCTCAATTTTTTTATTATTGTTAAAAATCTAGATAGCTCTGCAGATAAGTTTTTAGGAAAAGGAGAATCTGTATTCTTGGATAATCCTGCTTTTCTTTAGGGTGTATTCTAAGGACACACAAAATGGACTTTTATCCCAAGTTTGAGTTTAAATGTCTAGGTTCTGTGTGAGTCTCAAATACCTTGGATTATATATATGTGTGTGTGTGTATATATATACACATTACATATATATATATATGTATATATATATATATATATATATATATTCTTCTGGCTTCCTGGAGACAAAATAATGAGTACACAAAGAGAATGATTTAAGTTGTTTTATATTATTATATGTTGTCTTTCTCTCTTCAAACATAATTTATTTTTTATGTTCACATTGATTTCTATATTCTTCATTTTATTATAGCAATATCATCTATGGATGCAAAAGTACAGTATTATGGTGACTTCTGAAATCTCACAAATAACAAAGATTACTTAAAATATTCCATTTTCAAAGATAAATATTCAGTCCTTTTAAGTTTCTCTTTTGTCTCTAGCTAGCCTTGCCTTTCAAAGACTTTTGAATAAAACCAATTACAGTGCTATGTCATATCCATGGCAGCCTGGCTCTGAAGCACGCTGTAACTTCAGCAGCTGCCAGCCAGGGCAAGAATTCAATCATATGCAGGTCTAGAGACAGTGGGAATATGAATATTGTAGGCTTCTCTACTACTTTAGTTCAAATTAAAGCTCTTACAGGGATAGGGAGACTTCAAATTAAAGCTCTTACAGGGATAGGGAGACTTGCTTTAACAAGAGCAAAGATGGATAGTAGGTTCTAAGTGTAGTAAGTTAGATTTCAGCCCAGGGCTTCAACCCAGAGTGGGAAATGGACAGACGATTAAGCAGAAGCTCAGACATATAAGCAGGGTGCATATGGAAGGGTTGTGTGTGTGTGTATGTGTGTGTGTACGTGTGTGTCGTAGCAGGGGAGCAGATTGGAGAGGAAGGTTGTAGGTGAGAGACACACACGTGTTTAGGCAGCAAAATTTAATTATAACCTGCTACTATACAGTAATGTACCTGAGCCTATTGGAATGCAGACTGCCATGGCGAGGACTGGCTCAGTATCTGAGCTGAGCAAAGCCTGAAGGTTTAATAAAGGTAATAGCTGCAGATGAGAGGAGCTGAAGAAGTTAGGCACAACTGGCCCATCTTGGAAGCAACCCACGTCAAAGCCTATGACCTAAGAATGTGTGTCTTCAATGCATATGAAAATGACCTTTCTCCACTCATCATCAGTTTTAATAGCCTTCAACCCACCCCACACAATCAAGTCATATATAAATATTGTAACTGTTCCTAGTGTGATAGAACATAAAACATGCTAGTGCGTGAAACAGAGAAACCCACATTTGGTTGTATTAGTTTTGTGACAGTGTAAAGGGCACAGGATTTTCATCAGTATAGAAGCTAAGTCATTATACACCACGAATGCCATCTCATAGAGATGCTACTGTTACTTCGGCTCATGTTCTGCTAATTATGAAGACTCCTTTATGTATATTGGATATTGTTGTTTATACTTTTTGATACTCCTGACAAATCCAGTATGCTCCAAAGAAAACAGAGCTCTACTTTTTGACAGAGACTTCTGATTGTCACAAATTCCATTTTCTCTTCTTGGTCTGGTAGAGAAAACACATTTCATCGCATCCCTTGAAGTTATGTTGGTGCAGTGTGACCGAGTTTGGCTAAAGGATGTGGGCAGAAGTGGTGTACATAATTTCCAACCCGGGAATAAGACCCCATATGAGACCCTCCTCACTTTCTCCCATGTGTGAATGTCAAAAAATGAAAGAGACTTGGGTCACTGAGCCAATATAACTACTATGTGGTTAAGAAATAGACTTTTGTGTGATAAACTACTCGGATTTGGTTGGTTTAGCCTATCCTAGAGTCAAGAGGGGTAACCTCACCTTTTAATGGGGAGATATGCAAATTTTTCAGAGATCCACACATAAGAAAAACCATGACAGAGAAGGGGCAGTTATACATTATTCTTTGAGATTAACTGGAAAACAAGAGATCTGAATCTTAAAACCAAATGCTAATAGCTTCCATTTCCCTAGTTCATTATTTATTTATTTTTGCACAACATATTACCCCAAACATAGTGGCTATAAATAACAAACATTTGGTATTACTAGTTTCCTCTTTTTTTTTTTGAGGAGGAGTCTCGCACTGTCACCCGGGCTGTAGTGCAATGGCGTGATCTTGGCTCACTGCAACCTCCACCTCCCGGGTTCAAGTGATTCTCCTGCCTCAGCCTCTCGAGCAGCTGGGATTACAGGAGCCCGCCACCACACCCGGCTAATTTTTTGTATTTTTAGTAGAGACGGGGTTTCACTGTGTTGGCCAAGCTGGTCTCTAACTCCTTACCTTGTGATCTGCTCACCTTGGCCTCCCAAAGTGCTGGGATTATAGGCATGAGGCACCAGCTATTACTAGTTTCTGTGAGTCAGTATCTGGTAATGGGTTAGCTAGATAGTTTCAGCTCAGGGTCTCAAATGGAATTACAATTTAAATGCCAGTCAGGGCTGCAGTCACCTAGGGGGCTTCACTGAGGCTAGAGGATCCGATTTCACAGAAGGTTCACTTACATGGCTGCTGGATGGAGGTCCTAGTTTATCACCAATGGAACCTAGGACCATTACATCATTGCAGCGAATTTCATCCACAGTGGGAAGCCACCATGTCTTTTATAAACTACTCTTAGAAGTGACATATCATACACCATACAATTCTGACTCTAACTTCCTTGAGTTTGGTTGAATTTCACAGGTTAAGGGCAGAGTCTTTTACAAGGCTGTCCTCAACTTCAGATACCAGCTGTAAGCTTCAGGGAATCCCAGGCCATCTGTACCTCTGATCAACCGCCTACCAATTTGTGGGTTCTCACTATTTCCTCAAGTTCAGTTATTTGCTAGAAGGACTCGCAGAGCTCAGGACAGCACTTTACTTGTGATCACAGTTTTATTATAAAAAATACAACTTGGAATCAATCAAATGAAGAGACAGATAGGGCAACATGTGGAAGAGTCCAAAATGCAAAGCTCCCAAGTCCTCAGGACATGTCACTCTACAGCACATCATTGTGTATCCCTAACCAGCAAGCTCACCTGAGTTTTCTTGGTCTCCAGGGTTTTAATTACTAGGGTTTCATTATAAAGGTTTGGTTGATTGAATCATTAGTGACTAAATTACATCTCAACCTTCCTTTTCCTCCCAGGAGTTCAGATTGATATTGTATGACTTATAGTCCCAACTCTCTAATCACATGGTTGGTTTTTCTGGCATAGTCATCCCTCATCATGAACCTATCTAGGAGCCTACCATGAGATACCTTGTGAGTGTAGGCTCCGGTGTGGTCTGAATGAATGGCAGGCACTCCAATCACTTGGGAATTTCCAAGGGTTTAGAACTTCCTTCCAAGGAACCAGAGATAAAGGCCAGAGAAGTTCTTTATTATACAATACCATACTTCTGCCATATTCTGTTTTTATACAGACCAACTCTGATACAACTGGGGGAGGCAACTATACAAGAGTGCAAACACAAAAAGTCAGGGGTCATTGGAGCCATCTTAGTGGCTGCCTACTATGCTTATATAAACAAAATCAAAATATCCAGAGATTAAACATGGATTTCTTACATAGTACTATTGGAATTATTAAATCATTTCCACATAGTAGCTATTCAATAAATAATTTGGGGTGTAACTTGCAATATTAATACAAAATTAAAATATAATTATTTTCATTTTGAGAAATGAATTATAATATTTAGTTGAAAATTATCATTAAATCCACTTAGTTCAAAAATGCCAGTACTTAGGAAAGAATTAAAGGAAATGTGAATTTCTACTGATTGGGCAAATTTTTAAAACTAATATTTCATTGAATACAAATCAGGGAAAAAAGTACTTAGCAAGAAAACTTTGTAATCCATTCCAAGATAATGACAGGGAAACAAAGACTATAATTGATAAGAACGCAAAACAAAAATAAAATAACACAAATAAACCAGAATCTTTACTTTCATTTGCCCTATTTTTAGATCAATATTACTAAGTTAAGGAAAATTGTTCTGCTTAATGCCATCAATTTTCTTTCCTTTCTAATTTGGCAGAGAAATTAACTTTAAGTATAATCTTTGCACTTAATTGCAAAGTAAAAAAAAAAAAAAAGTTAAAGAAAGTTTAAGAACAACTAGAACTAATCTTTAACCAAAGTTAAAATAGCAACTCAGTCATGTGGCTCAATAATTAATGAATGCAGTACATTTAAATAACTGTGTTATCTATTTCTTAATCATGAATTTAAACCAAATGACCTTGGATGCTATCATATCACATACTTAGAAAATTTAACTAAGTGAATTTAAACCAAATGACCTTGGATGCTATCATATCACATACTTAGAAAATTTAACTAAGTATGTCTTGTCTGAAAATTAAACATGCAGATTTAACATACTTTATTCCATATTCACATTTTTTTTAGTCATCTGAACTAAATCTTTTCTCACTGGAGCTTAATGGTACAAACCTTTGTTTAATTCTGTTGACTCGTTTTCAATAAATAGCCTTTAAAAATGTCCTAAAGAACCGGAAAAGAGTATGCTCTTTTGCAGAAGTTATTTCTTACATTTACCTTTTTAAACGAATAGCAGAAGTATTTTAAAGTGAAAACAGCATATTTTTTGCTTTTTGCTTGGTTCAGTAAAAGAAAATACACAACAAAATAGGAATTTCTCAAGAAGTACAACTTTATGATTTTGGGTTTCTTTTTTAAGAGAGTTATTTAAAAACATAACCTAGCTTGTTTTTAAATCAGCTTGGATTGAATCTTGGCAATTACATGGCACCACAGATGAAACATGGATAGAGAACCTTAGGGGACCAGTGGGGCTTATAAGAATCATTTTTATTTATCTATAAGAAGACAAAGACCAAGGGTATGTTAAAGTAAATCAAGCAGACAGTGGGGAAAAAAAAAAAAAAGGCTATTATGACTTGATGACAAAGAGTCATTTTCTTGCTTGGATATTCAGATAACAGATTATGAGGTCCCATGAAAACAGGATTCATGAATCAAAGCTTCTCAGTTTAACTGTAGTCACTGAGCTGTTTGGATTTAGTAGATTCTGAGATATATTGCTATACATCTCTCCAATATTTTATTGCTAGAGATATACAGAAATTCAAGTCTAGTCCAAGAATTTTAAAATCTGTGAAAAAAATCTCTGAATCTTTCATCAGTTTCCATTCTGATGAAATCTAAGAGTCTGCCTTGAAGATAGATTGGTGTACAAGTGCATGATCTCACAAATAGCAGTAGTGTTGATAGGAAGTAGAGCAGATCTGAAAACTTCTTTAAAAGACATCTCATCTCTGGGCAGGAGGGTTACGTTCAGAAGGGTGATTTAAAGGAAGGTTTCTGGGCCAGAGCTCAGACAGATCATTTAAAAAAATTATAATAAGCAGCAGCAACCATATTTTGATCACCTACTATGGATAAGGCTGTATGCTCTGCTTAATAAAGAAATAAAATACATCATTTTTTACTTTCAAGATATTTAAACAGTATGTGGAAGGATGTCTCATTAGTAAGAATATTTAAAAGTGAAGTGAAGGACAGCGGGCATGTCACTAGACTGTGTGAGATTAAAGTTTGTGTAAGTCTACAAGCAGAGGGATTTCTGAAGTAAGGAAGGAGAGTTCTCTAAATAAAGAGGGGACAGACAGATAATGTTTATGCCAGTTTGATTGGAACAGAGAACTCTGAAGATGAGTAGGGCCAAGACTGCAAAGGTAGATTTAGGGGCCAATTGTATAAGATGTGAACAAAAAGTGAAGGAAAAGTCTTGTTAACTTTAGACTGGAGTTCTCAAAGGTGAGTATTTCAGAAAGATTAATAGGTTGTGAACTTCAGAACCAACTGCAAGCAGAGAAATAGAAGTGCAGAAAACAGGAGGTTACTGAAGTACCAAAAGAATCTGAAATTTTAAGAAGGAAATCATAGGAAATTGCTGATATTTGACCATTTTTGACCCATGTACATAGACATTTCATATGGTTCTATCTAATAAGGTGAAGGATCACTAAAATTTAATATCTAAAGAAAATATATGTAGGTAACTTGGAAAAAGATGTTACCACAAACAGAGATAAGAAAAATTAGGGCCAGGCACGATGGCTCACGCCTGTAATTCCAGCACTTTGGGAGGTCAAGGTGGGGAGAGGATCTCTGAAGTGTAGAAGTTTGAGATGAGCCTGGGTAACATACGAAGACCCCTGTCAAAAAAAAAAAAAAGAAAGAAAGATAGGAAGGAAGGAAGGAAGGAAGGAAGGAAGGAAGGAAGGAAGGGAGGGAGGGAGGGAGGGAGGGAGGGAGGGAGGGAGGGAGGGAGGGAGGAAGGAAGGAAGGAAGGAAGGAAGGAAGGAAGAAAATATTAGCCAGGCGTAGTTGTGTGTGCCTGTAGTCCCAGCTACTCAGGAGCCTGAGGTGGGAGGATTGCTTGAGCCTGGGAGGCAGAGGTTACAGTGAGCCAAGATTGCACCACTGCCCTCAAGCCTGAGCAACAGAGTGAGATCCTGTCTCCCCTGCCCCTCTTCCCCTCTCCCCCCAAAAAAGGAAAGGAAACAAAAGTTAGGGAAGGAAAGCCGAGTGGTAGATGAGACCAAGTTGAAGAGTTCAATTTTAAATATATTGTATTTTAAGAGACAAGTAGAAATGTCTGTTAGTGGCTAAAGATGCAGGACTGGAGTTCAGGCAAAGTCAAGAATGAAAATGTGGACTTGCAAATTCACCCTACAGGAAGGAGCCTGTGAAGTCAGGAGAAGGAACAGGATCTCTGAGTAAGGGAGAATGGGGTGAGAAAATAATAAGCCAAAATTGAAAAATGGGATCTAATTAAACTAAAGAGCTTCTGCACAGCAAAAGAAACTACCATCACAGTCAACAGGCAACCTACAGAATGGGAGAAAATTTTTGCAATCTATTCATCTGACAAAGGGCTAACATCCAGAACCTACAAAGAACTCAAACAAATTTACAAGAAAAAAACAAACAACCCCATCAAAAAGTGGGCAAAGGATATGAACAGACACTTCTCAAAAGAAGACATTTATGTAGCCAGCATGACATTTGGCTGACATTTATGCAGACACATGAAAAAATGCTCATCATCACTGGCCATCAGAGAAATGCAAATCAAAACCACAATGAGATACCATCTCACACCAGTTACAATGACAATCACTAAAAAATCAAGAAACAACAGGTGCTGGAGAGGATATGGAGAAATAGGAACACTTTTACACTGTTGGTGGGATTGTAAACTAGTTCAACCATTGTGGAAAACAGTGTGGTGATTCCTCAAGGATCTAGAACTAGAAATACAATTTGACTCAGCCATCTCATTACTGGGTATATACCCAAAGGATTATAAATCATGCTGCTATAAAGACACATGCACATGTATGTTTATTGTGGCACTATTCACAATAGCAAAGACTTGGAATCAACCCAAATGTCCATCAGTGACAGACTGGATTAAGAAAATATGGCACATATACACCATGGAATACTATGTAGCCATAAAAAAGGATGAGTTTGTGTCCTTTGTAGGGATATGGATGCAACTGGAAACCATCATTCTCAGCAAACTATCGCAAGAACAGAAAACCAAACACCGCATGTTCTCACTCATAGGTGGGAATTGAACAATGAGATCACTTGGACACAGGAAGGGGAACATCACATACTGGGGCTTATTGTGGGGAGCGGGGAGTGGGGAGGGATAGCATTAGGAGATATACCTAATGTAAATGACGAGTTAATGGGTGCAGCACACCAACATGGCACATGTATACATATGTAACAAATCTGCACTTGTTGTGCACATGTACCCTAGAACTTGAAGTATTAAAAAAGAAAAAAAAGATCAATGGAACTCATTTAAAAGTGAGGGGGCAGACGGTGTAGTCTCAGGAAATGGAAGAGGAAATGGAGTAATTCAGTGGCTACACATAGTGTGGAGTGAACACCAGCCATTGGACTGAATGATCGGGAGATGATTCATAATCTGGAGAAGCCAGTTCAGTGGTACAGAGAGGGTGAAGCCAGACTGTTTAGGAAAAAGGAGGCCATGGATAAAGATTTTCGTGGCTTTCTTCATAGAAGAAGAGGACAATACTGTGCTCTAAGTTTGTCCAGTTAATAGAAGTAAAGTGCAGTGCACTTCATGACTTCCATTCCCAAAGAAGGATGAGGGATTATCTCTTTAGTTTTGTGCATGTTTAGACTTCTCCATGACACCCAAAGTCTTTTCCCTTATATTCCCTTACATTCCCTTAGAATGTAAATATATAAAACTGTCTTAAAGAGGTTTCAACTACAATTAAGAATAAGAGCCATGTTTATCATTTTGGTGTTCACTGTGTTCCTGTGAATTCCCACCCTAACCTGAGCTGCCAGGCTTGATGCGTTCACACCCACACACAGGGCCTGTGGGGCGGTTTGCATGGGGTGAGACTGCCAGCGACCTTGATCAACGGTGGAGATAAGTCAGCTAGGGGCTGGCACATGCAGCTGTGGCCTGCAGGGAGCTCCTTCTTGTTCCAGGTTTTTCTTTAACCAGAGCAGCAGAACTTTAGTCAAATGCCATCCATTGCAGTAACTGATAGCTTAAAAAAAATGGTAATTGTTAGCTTAAAAAAAACTTTCATAAATCTGGAGAGGAGAAAAGGAAACTTTATTTTTTATAAAGGATTACAATCTGTAAGGTGGCCATTCTGCGGGCTGGTAAGTGTGTCTCCAGAGGAAACTAGAGATAGGCATTTTGAAGGAGGGGGAGTTGGGGGTAGGAGTTTTATGTTGAAGGGGTTGACTAAACATATTTAAACGGTCATCAAATGAGTTATGAATATTTATGAATGTGGCCTTGACACACGTTTATTGAATAAATATGTAACACATGACCTATGTTTTCTTTGGGATGGAGACCTATTATATAAATGTGTTATAATTGGGTTCTAGATATTAAAAGGTCTTTTTAGGACACGAAGGCACACAAGTGTGTAATCTCTGTAAACCAGCCAGAACTAGTCTACAGTTGCTGCATTTGTTATTAGGAGAAAGTTATTGAAATGAGTCTCTTGTGTAATTAAAACTGTAGTTACAGCTAATAGAACAGGGGTTTAGTTAGTATCTTGAGGAGCTATAAATTGCTTAAAATTGCTTATTTTGAGGCTAATGTTTAGTTATTAGAGAAAAAGAAAATTTTTGGCAGTTAGAACATAGTTTATTTTTTAAGTGTAGGGAATATATGACTTAATCCTTGCCTAGCCTGGCCTTAAGTTTTGTCTATAATTTAGTATTTTATTGTCACAAAGAGTCTGTTTTGTTAGTTTATGATTTTCATTTTAACACTAATGTTGGTTGTGTCTAAACTATAAAGGGAAAGGGGTACAACAAGGCTTGTCTGATCTCTTATCTCATTATGGTTGGGAACTACGTTTTAAGGTTTGGGGGCGTCTATTTGGCCAAGGGGTATCTGTTTAATTGATTGGGGGCTCAGGATTTTATTTTAAGTTTACACTACCATGACTCAATAAATGGTCTTATTAATTCCAATTTATACAATTTCTTTTGAAGTCATTCTCATATTTTTGTTTCCACGGTTGTTATTTCCATTTTTATCTTATATATTTTTTTTTATTGGGTTGAGTTGTTGAAAACTACTTTGAGAAGATTCATCACAGGAGAAACTGCATCAGCACCATGTGAAAATTACAAATAAAACTTACTGTAATCTGAAGAATGTAATAAGAAGACATTTTTTATGAGAAAAAAGTTAATCAGATCACATTCACATTGTCATATTCAACTGCACATTGAATCTTGATTTGAGTAATTGAAATATTTCAGAGATTATAATGCTAAAGAACATTTTCTTAAATTATTTTCTTCTTAACTTTGATATGGTTACATTTGTAGCTGTAGTATTGAACTAGACTTTTAATTTAGACTCAAATTAAACTTTAATATTGCATTAGTAGAGAAGTTTTCTCTAGCAGACAGCATACAGAAATAGGATTCTATATACTTTTGCTATTTTATGTGTAATGCCCATTGTTAAACCTATACACTAGATGTCTATACACCCTGCCTGCTGTGATGTACACTGTCAGGGAAGTGTCTTAGGAAAAGCACGCACCAGAGCTGGGAGGAGTGGAAGAAAGACAGAAGAACATTCTACTAAGTGCTTATATTAATTCCTTTTTATTTTTTTAGACGGAGTCTCTCTCGCCAGGCTGGAGTGCAGTGGCACGATCCTGGCTCACTGCAACCTCCAACTCCCCAGTTCAAGTGATTCTCCTGCCTCAGCCTCCCGAGTAGCTAGGATTACAGGCACGCACTGCCACGCCCAGCTAATTTTTGTATTTTTAGTAGAGACGGGGTTTCACCATGTTGGCCAGGATGGTCTCGATCCCCTGACCTTGTGATCTACTTGCCTTGGCCTCCCAAAGTGCTGGGATTACAGGCATGATTAATTGCATTTTTAAAGACAGTTTGTTTTCAAAGTTCTTTGTAGTTATTTCTGATTTTCCAGGAAGTTACTGCTAATCCCTCAATATTGCCAGCATTTCTTATTCCCAATAGGTTTATTCATTTGTTAGCTTCATTGATGAATGCAGAAAGTACTGCATGAAGAACATAGATTGAACATTTTCTTCACATAAAAATGAAAGAATTAAGGACATGACATTTTACCATGAATAAAAGCGTTAGAGTCTACTGTTGTGAAGAGAAATAGGGAAGCAGAGTTCAGTTATGAAAAAATTGCCTCTGGTCCTAGAAGAATTAATCTGATGGCCTACCCAGGACACGTCAGTATACCCCAAAGTCACAGTAATATATATCCAGAAAAATGCAGTTTAAAATGAACAGAAAACGAACATAGTTTCTATACCTTTCAATAGCAGAATATATGGTCTCTAATCATAACTGTGCCATTCAGCCAGTAGAATCCACTGAGTGCCAGATGCTGTTCTGGGCACTGAGGATGTGGAAGTGGGAAGTCTCTGTTCTTATGGGATGTAACATATGTACCTCTATCGCTCCTGCTCTGTGCCAAGCTCTGTGCAAAGACTGTGGTATGGAGTGGCATGGTTTTTAGCCTTAACATGAAAGCCTCAGAAGAAGACAGACCCTTAAATCCTCAAATACAAACAACGATACAATGTACTAAGTAGAAAATCCCTTTGTCAGATAATAAGTTATTGGAGGGTGAGATTTATTATAGGAAGAGTACTGACTTAGGTAAAGCTAGTGAAAATGCTTTAGCTAAAAGCATGGATGCTCAGAAAATATACATGGCACAAGAAATTAAACTTAACTCTTTTTGTTGCCTCAGTCTGGGGGTTGACAAAGCCAAGAACAGTGGGTGGCAAGTACCCTTGCATAGTAAAAACCTTGTTAAAGCATCTATGCAGGACTTTAATTTGTACTTCCCATTGGATAGTGTTGGTCCAGCCATTCTGAATCAATCCATTCTTTTATTTATTTGTTCTGTGTTTAAAGAAGCCCTTTAGAATAACGAATAGAGAACTTAGTTTTACAGCCCTTGATTGTAGAAATATTTTTCTGCTCATGGTGCAAATGTCAAGTAAATAGTGTCTTTTAACAGTATTGCTGTGACAATGATTAGTTTCACTTCATTGTTTTGTACATAACCAAGGTGCTACTTATTGCCAGAAAAGAGGTTGGTAAACCATGTAGTCTACTCTTTATTACTAGGTCATGCTGTTTTGTTCATGTAGTCATTCACCAATCTCTTTAGCTGGGCATAAACGTCTCCCAGAGTTTTTGCAGTGTGTATCAAAGAGGAGGCCTAGCATCATAAAACTGTTTCTCCGACCTTTCCTTCAGCATACTTCAAACAATTCCTTTAAACCACGTTTGATGTATTATTTTGGTAAAGTTTCACAAACCAAATAAAAATACAACTATGCTAATTTTACAAAGGCATTCGTAGTCATTACTTAGTCCTCACAATTATTTTAGAAAACAAAACATGTGTCTTAGTTACAAGAAACAGCTGCCACCCAAAAAGGGGAGGTGCTGCTTTGAGCTCTTGGCATGAGATCAAGGTTTTCATTTTTTTTTCCCCAGCTTTCCTCATGGAATTAAAACAACAGGATGAAAAGTATTGTAAAATAAATATTTTTCATTACATTTGAAATTGATATACTAGTACAAATCCACAGACAAATGTTTATTTGGTCAGTGTTACCTTTGGTTTTTTATTTTGTACAAGGTGCTTTTGACTGGGATTGCTTCTAATGTACAATATCTGGTCTAGGTGAGGGATAGTCGAGTCTGCAAGGTTAAAGGAGAGCCATTCATAACCTAAGACAACTCAAAAAGTAGTCTTTGTACTCTCTAGAATGGAGGTTCTCAAGCTGTGGTTCATGTACCACTGAGGTTCCTTGACACTGTTCCAAAGGGTATGCAAGGTCAAAGCTATTTTCATAACAACACTAGGATGTTATTTGCCTCCTGCAATGTGTTGGCATTTGTACTGAGGGGGCAAAAGTAATGGAGGGCGAAACCCCTGGTGCCTTAGCATATATCAACACAGTGCAGCAAATTATACTAGTAGTCGTTATATAGATATATATTTTCACCACAATCACATTTGCAGTTAAGAATATTATTAATGAAGCAGTATAAAATATTAATTTTGCTAAGTCTCAATGTTTCAGATTATTTATCATGTAGGGCAAATGTGAAGTATGCGGAAAGCATTTTGCTCCATACTAAACTGTGAAGGGTTTCTTGAGAAAAAGTATTTGTGCAGTTCTTTGAGTTGCAAGCTTATTTCATGAAACATCATTTTTTTAATTGAAAGAATGACTGGCAGGCAAACTATGGTTATTCAGACTTGAATATTTTATAGATATTTTCTTGAAAATAAAGAAAATGAGACTACCACTTTATACAAAACAACTGGCAGTATTTGTTGTCAACGATAGAATTTGAGATTTCAAAAAAAAATGGCATTTTGAAAAGCTTGTAAATAACAAATGTAATTGTTTGATGTTGAATAATGAAATGCGTTTTGTAATTGTTTGATGTTGAATAATGAAATTAGTTGCTCATTGCAACTAATCTTTAAGAGGCTACACCTTACTGCATTTTGGTGTTATATTGAAGATCATTTGCAATTAAGCTACTAAAATACTCTTACCTTTTCCAACTACAAATCTATTTGAGGCCTGATTTTCTTCATATGCTTTAACCCAACAACAGACCACAATAGATTGAATGTAGAAGCAAATGTAAAATTCAGCTGTCTTCTATTATACTAGACATTGAAATATTTGACAGAAATGTAAAATCATGCCAATTTTCTCACTGTTTTTTGTTTTGGAAAATACAGTTATTTTTCACGGAACATGTTACTTATGTTAACATTAATGGGTTATTTTTGTTATTTTTAAGGGAATAGATATATCTTTAAAATTTGTCATATTTAACTTCTAATATGGTATTAAAAAAAAAACTACATATACAAAAGATCTTTGAGGTCCTCTTTAAGAGCATGAAGAGGCCATGGGGCAAAAACATCAGAGAACTGCTGTTTTTTTTTTTTTTTTTAACAGTATTATGTGGGAACAACCAGGAGTAAAATTAAAAATGGAACAACACAAAACAAATAATGCAATGGAAAAAATTGGGAGGAATCATTGTCTGGTGACATGTCAAGTTTGTGTAAGTGACTGGAGCATTTACTAATACATCGTTTTGGCTTTTGTGAAGGGAATTACTGACATCTTAAGGTAAAATTTAGATTGTAGAGATATTAGTGTATTTTTCAGGGGCATAATTTAAGTGAGCCACTGTAGCATATAGCGTGATATTGTGGAATTTGGAGTAGGAGAGCCTGAATTTGCATGCCTGCTTCACCATACAACAGCTGTGCTGTCACTGGACAAATTACATTATTTTTCCATGTCTCAGTTTCTTTATTTGTAAAACAGGAATAAGAATATTACTTAAATTACTTCTTATCTGACTAAATTGTTATATGGATTGAATGAGATGAGTAAGTAGAAGTATGACTGTATCATAGTCATTATTTATAAAATATGAAATAAATATAAAATATTTTTGACATTTATGAAATCCATTATTCTGCTTCTTCCCATCTCATGTCTTTTCCCACTTCCAGTATTCCCCTGCCTATTTTCAGTACCTAATATTTTAGTTGATCACTTAACTGACAACATTGATCCATTCTCCTAAAATGCTGAAACATTTCTTTTCTAATGCATCCTAAGCGGGCAGGTAAGTGCAGCATAGGACGTGTTTTGTATGTCAGTAACTAATGGGAGTGTCCAACATGCTGATTTCAATAAAGCAACACCATGTGAAATATGCCTAAGAAAATAACATACACATCAAACTAATAAGCAGGGAGAACATACTTAATACTTAAATCTTTAATTTTTTGTAATGTTCCTAAATCTTTACAAATAGGTTAGGGCCTTGAGACATTTTTCTTGGGTTAGAGAATTTTTGGAAATGTTCCAGGATTTATAATACTAGAAGAGGAAAATTCTTCAGCAGTGGCAAGGATGAAGAGATTAACATAACAAATAGGGATTTTGTAATGAAGGTTTTTCATGGTAGGGTTTACATTAAAGTAACTTGGTGTGTGTTTACCATTTTTGTGTCTTTACTCAGTGTTATTTTAGCAGGCCTTGAAGGGATTAAGGGTCTTGATTGGAAGAAATAAACACATTGCTTTCTTTTACACCAGGGAAGGTATTAGGAGAGAAAATAATCAGAGGAAAGAATCTTTATAAAATTGACCTTTTGACATCAGTCTGTCAATTTGTCTAGATTCACAGAATTTGTCTGAAACTAACCTTTCATGCCCAACATCTTCCGCTACTTTACAGAAAGGAAGAAAGAATGAGATTCTAAACATTGTGAGAAGAACATAACTGACTTCGGAGATTGATAGTAGAATCTGGGTCAGTTCATTCCATAGGCAGGTCGCATTAACACCCATTCAATCCCATAAAGACAAAAAGAGTCTTTAATAAAGTATGGTAGCCACACAGATCTTGTTGGCTAAATGCAGATGCAGATAAACATTTATTATTTTATGCTAGTAATACATCAAAAGTCATAGGCCTATTTCAAAGAGTTCTGTGTCCCCAACACATAATTCTGTCAAGGGAACATTTTCTTAGATGTTAGACCACTCCTAGATTTCTAAGTAGGAAAACATTAGTATATTCCAATGCCCATTATTTAATCATATCTGAATTCTGGAGAATCAACAATCTTGCCTTAGGTTTAACAACAGTTTAGTTAATTTTCCCACTGTCCAGTTGATAAAAGAATGAGACAAAATTGTATGAGATTTATTATCTAACTTTTTCTCTAAGGATTCTAAAATATTTTATTGTTAATTGATTATTCTACAGAAGCATGGAGTTTTAAATTCCTTTTGCTTGAGTTTTACTCCTTACCTTCATTTTCCTATTTTAATTCTCATCTCTCCTTTGTTTCTTATTCCTTTTTCTTGTATAATTTTCTTTGTTAATTTCCCTCTTCTCTCTTTATATTCATTATTTAAACTTCTCCAATTTTACCCTCTATTTTTGTACCAAATTGCTAGCCAATTTTTTTCTTTCTTTTCCTCTAATCTACCCATTATAAAAGTACAAGTGGTAGTTAGTTTAGGTACAGAAATACATTACAAAGACAATTTAGGATGTCTTCCTCTATATTACAAATGAGAGAGACATGTTTTAAGTTTGGGAGAATATTATAGGAAGTTTCATTTGAGAGTCAATGGAAGAAAATTTCTTTCAGGATATGAATAAAGGTAATTTTTAAAATTTTTCTAACATTTCTCAATAGCATAAGCATTTGAATGCTGATATTCATTTTGTATTTGAGAATTTAATAAGCAAATAGTCAAAACTTAGTCATAGGGTATTTATATTCCTAGCAACTAATGAGTATTCAATAAATGTTTGAACTGAATTGTTTGTTGAAGTAAGAAAAGAAATTCCACATTGGCAGTTCTCAAGTACGCTGCTATATTGAGGCTCTAGTTGAAGTTCAAATGCAGATACTGAAGCTCAAATGGAATGATTAATGGCTCTCATTGTATAAATAAATAAGCTAGGAATGCCAAACTATTACTTTAGGTACACGCCTAGAAACCTATGAAGGTAATAGCCTGAAAAGGCTCTATTGCTATTTTCTTGGCTGTTGTTTGTATGTTACATCAGATGAGTTAAAGAGCATTTTCCCGGTTATAATTTTCTGATGACAAAACATTCGTTTAAAATGTTTCATTTCATTTAAAATATTTAAAATGTTTGAATATGTATTTTTATCTCTTTGCTTATGACAGCTCTTTGTAGCTGTTTTAAGTAAGTTTATTTTTAAAAATTTCCATTTTCTCAGGCCATTTCTGCTCTAGGATGAGATTATAGCAAACTATTTGCCACTGAAAATGATGGGCTGAGATAGAAGTTTTATAGAACAGCAAGTTGACATTAACATTTGTAATATATGTATGGCATCAGAAACAGTTCAATCAGAGAAACAGAATCAGAGAATCAGTAGGAGATATATATTAAGATGTTTGTCATAAGGAACTGGCTATGTGACTGTAGGTGGTTGGTTAGGCAAGTCCAACATCCATTGGGCAGGCTGCCAGGAAGTGCAGACTGGAACTTGGGAGTTGAAGCTGCCATCCATAGCTTCAAGTGGAATTTCTTCTTTAGGGAAGCCTCAGCTTTGCTTTTATCGACTTTCAACTGATTGACTCAGGGCCACCCAAGTTATTTAGGATTATATCCCTTACTTAAAGTCAACTAATTATGGACTTTAATCGCATCTACAAAATATCTTCATAGCAATGACTAGATTATTGTTTGATTGATAGCTAGGAATGGTAGCCTAGTCAAGTAGACATATCAAAGGACCATTACACCCAGACACACTTCAGATTACATTTAGTAATTTCTCTCCCCCAATTGTTTAGTGCCTTTTAGTGTTTTGTTTTGTTCTGTTTTTCTATGTTGAGTTGATTTAAATAAAACACAGGCCTCTTTTCCAGAAAAGCTTATTTTTTCCAGTTAAAGACAATTGTTGAAAGCCTGATTATTCCACTCGTAATACAGTTAGATAACATGATCATTAGTTTAGAACATCATTAAATCCCTACTGAAGCCTTATATCCTATTAGGCATTTTCAAGTTGAGCTGAATAGAGAGTCATGTCCTTCTTGGGCCTTATAATCTAAGAAAAAAGTATAAATAAATACCTAAAGTTAATAAAGAAATAAAATATATCTCATGTTTTTATAAAAGGCCTATGTAGTTTTTTGAAGCATAAAGACTTGTATTTATTATACATTCCTAGGAAGCATCTTGATTTTACATTATAAGTGACCATTTAAAATCAATCAGTCCTCAAGCTACCTTTAGTGAAGATTTATAATGTATAGAACTTGCCTCAAGACATTTGGGAATTTACAGACTAACTGGGAGAGACAGATCATATTCATTTGAAAGAGAAATAAGAATGAATTCAAAGGCATATGCATGCAAACAAATACAAGAACAGGTTTCCTGTGTCAGTATGAGGTAGTATTTGCAGCACTGTGGTAAGAGTTGAATGGCATGACACTAAGTAATGCAAATAGACTCAGAGGTTTTTTGTTTGTTTTCTTCTATAAAGCATGTCATCCTCATTGCAACCCTGGAAGGGTTTATCATAAACATTATTACATCCATTAGTGGCAAGAACTATGCAAGAGCAGAAGCCCAAAACACTCATCCACGATCAATGTCAGCTAATCATATACAAAATCAGCACAAAAACCTTCTACACCAGTAGCATTTGCACCACATTTTATTCGAAATCAGAATATGAGACAGTCTTATTCAGCAGTTACACAATGGATCCATAGTCTATTTCAATTCAAGTAAACACCTTTTATTAGCGCAATTACTAATGCCCAATGCTTCACAAATTACACTCTGTTTAGTATTTAATTTGCTCTCAACAGCCTCAATACACACACACACACACACACACAAACACACACGCTCCTTTGACCATATCTTTCATGTCTTCCCAATGTTTTCTATATCTTCTTTCTTCCTCAGGACTCTGTTGAAAACTCATTTTTTTTTCATGAAGTATATATAATGAAGTCTGTGTATACCTTTGCTGTATTTTGTACTTTTTTTTTTTTTTTTTTTGGAGAGGGTCTTGCTCTGTAACCCAGGCTCTAAGGCAGTGGATAGATCTTGGCTCACTGCAATCTTCACCTCCTGGGCTCAAGCAATCCCCTCACCTCAGCCTCCTGAGTAGCTGGGACCACAGGCATGTTCTGTCAAGCCTGCCTATTGATTATTATTATTATCTTTTATAGAGACAACGTTTTGCCATGTTGTCTAGGCTTGTCTTCAACTCCTAGGCTCAAGCGATGCGCCTACCTTGGCCTCCCAAGTGCTGGAATTACAGGCGTGAGCCACAGCACTCAGCCGACACTGTTTTATGATTTTCATATTTGGTATTGATTCTACTTTGGATTTTTGCTTCATTCACATAAATACAGTTATATAAATTCTTCCTCCAATAAAAATGCTTAATGATGTTTTCAGTGATGATAATGTTTTGGCATCTATTTATTGCTAAAATTACTACTCTATATGCAGGAAAACTGTTACAGAATTTAAATTGTTAGCTTATGTATTGCATGTATATGTATCTAAACACCATTCTCTTTGGGTGGGGACTGGACTTCCTGTCTACTTGGGAATGCAGGTTATAAAATTAAAGTATAGAAATGAAGACAGCAGTAATGATGAATACCAGTTTCTATACATGGAGGGAAAAGAAAAGTTTTCGGAGTGATCAAAATATTTGATTGTTTTCAGTGTGGGTCACATGTATGTATTATTAATCAAAACTCATCAAACACTACATTTGGAATTTTCTATTTCACAACGTGTAAATTATATCTTATAAAAATTTGCAAGTAAAGAAGAGTGGGATGCTGGAAGAGCTCAATAGGAAAGGAGGAAAATCTTACACAAATGTGTATTGTTGAGCTGTTCCCAGTCTTGCTGTGGACTAAATTTAGAGAAACACTAGAGAGGGATTTTGAGATCATAGTGGTATGACTTCTCTGTCTTCAGCCTACCATGCTAGCAGGATTTTTGTTCTGCCCTAAATTTTGTCTCACTCTTGTCAATAGCAGTATTAAGAAGAGTTATTTCAGTAGAAGAAATATAGCCAGAATATAATGGAGGACTAAAAACTGGGTCCAGTTTTGATTTTAGGAATATGTTTATTTCATAAACAATATTTTTCCAAAGTATGATATCTACTTAACCCCATATAAATTTAATGAAACATACATTTATAGTCAGAAAGTATCTTTATACAATATGCTTTTCTTAAATTTGAAAATGTTTTTATTAATTTTTGAAACTAGGTCAGAGAAATGTTTGCCAGGAATTCCTATAGCTAGAAGATATCATTATTCTTTATTCTTCTGCCTAGAATACCCTTCTCACTTGTCTTTTTGGTGAACTCTTAATCATTCTTAAAAACACATAAAATATTACTTTTTCTATAAATATTCTACATTTTCTCTGAGGTAGTCACATCTTCTTTGCTCCTAAATAATTCACCCATCTTTCCAACAGTACACATGTCATATTGTAGTGCAATTACCTTGGCCACCTTTGCTTCCCCAGTTAAACAACAAATTCTCAAATGTAGACTCTATTTTGCTTACCTTTTGGATTACTACAAATCCGTGTATTATGCTAGGCAGAGGATAGACACTTTAAAATATTTGTTGAATAAGTGAATTATTCAGTGAAAAACGTATTAAGAATAATTTTTATACTCTCCATTAGCGTATTGGCCAAAATAGAATTCCTTAAAATAATACATGTTTGTGATAAAGCATGGTATAAAAGCAGGAAGTAGATGTTTGGCTCTTGATTCAGATTATAAATGAGCTATTGATAGATGATTCAGCCCAAACATATTCATTTCTCATGGTATAAATATATCCTTGAACAATTTTTCATCCTGTTTTCCTGCCATTCTCCTCCCTGAATTTTGTGCTCTAAATCACCAGACTCCATTCAGCAGGCTCCTGTTTATTTCCAATTTTTGGCTTGCTTTTTTGCACTTAGGAAACTCCCATCTACTCTTTAATACTAAGTCAAATGTCTTCTGTTTTATAAATCCTTCCTAGTCTTCCCTTTAATAGTTATCTTCCTCTTACTCTATTATCCAATAGTTTTGAATGTATTTCTTTTTAGTTTATTTTTATTTTTATTTTTTTGAAACAGAGTCCCGCTCTGTCGCCCAGGCTGGAGTGCAGTAGCATGATCTCGGCTCACTGCAACCTCCGCCTCCCAGGTTCAAGCGATTCTCCTGCCTCAGCTTCCTGGGTAGCTGGATCTACAGGTGTGTGCCACCATACCAGGCTAATTTTTTGTATTTTTAGTAGAGATGGGGTTTCACCATGTTAGCCAGGATGGTCTCAATCTCCTGACTTTCTGATCTGCCTACATTGGCCTCCCAAAGTGCTGGGATTACAGGCTTGAGCCACCGCGCCCAGCCTACACTCTTATGATTGAGTTAAAGAAAGACATTTACTCAGTGGCAAGTTTACATTCAGCATTTCAAAGAACTCTTCCCCCACCCCACTTTTGTTTTCAAATAATAACCCCCCAAATCAGAAACGTTACCTTTATCATGAATGTTTTGGACTTTCCTCTAATGTAGACGTCATGTATGAGTATTGTCTACAACTCTTATAGGTATATATGTTCTTTTAAAAAACTTCTCTTGCCAACTTTTTAAAAATTAGCCTTTGTTAGAAAAAAATTGGGTTCTGGTCAGGTGCAGTGGCTCATGCCTGTAATCAAGCACTTTGGGAGTCGAGGAGGGTGGATCACCTGAGGCCAGGAATTCGAGATGCACCATCATGCCTGGCCAATGTGGCAAAACCTCGTCTCTACTAAAAAAATACAAAAATTAGCTGGGTGTTGTACCAGGTGCCTGTAATCCCAGCTACTTGGGGGGCTGAGGCTTCAGCCTGGGAAGCAGAGGTTGCCTTAAGCAGAGATTGTGCCATTGCACTCCAGCCTAGCAAGACTCCATCTCAAAAACAAAACAAAACAAAACAAACAAACAGGAAAATAAGTGAGTTCTATTCTCTCTCTCTCTCTCTCTGAATCTCAGGAAGAAAGGAAAGCATACCATGGTTTTATCTTGTAAGTTCACAACACAGAACTGTGTTGAAAATAATTTAATATATCTGCCACGACATGGTCTTTTTTTTGAGACAGAGTCTTGCTCTGTCACCCAGGTGAGAGTGCAGCTCACTGCAGCCTCCACCTCCCAGGTTCAAGTGATTTGCCTCCCTCAGCCTCCCGAGTAGCTGGGATTACAGGCATACATCATCAAGCCTGGCTACTTTTTGTATTTTTAGTAGAGACGAGGCTTTATCATGTTGGCCAGGCTGGTCTTGAATTCTTGACCTCAAGTGATCCTCCCATCTTGACCTCCCAAAGTGCTGAGACTACAGGCATCAGCCACCACGCCTGGCAGCCACCACAAGGCCTTTGAACGCTTGGAGTGATGAAATCTGTTGGATTTAAAGAAAAAAAATTTATCTAAAAAAAGGTGAGGTTAACTTTTGTATGAAAAGAACAACTTTTGTATGAAAAGCTCAAGAACAGTTAGCTTTTGATTCTGTAAATCTTGGATGCTGAGAGTAGAATCAAGAGTTTTGGGATGGCGTTGGCTAATCTGTTGTCAATAGGTTAATTCCTTTAGGTTAAATAAGTTCATGTCTCCATGTTCCATAATGTACACGTTAGTCTGGATAAACATTTGTCCAATACAGATTTCCATGATGATGGAAATGTTCTATGTCAGAGCTGTCAATAGCTACACGAGATTATTGAGCATTTGATATGTTGCCAGTGTGACTGAGGAACTGAATTTTCCATTTATTTTTTATTAATTTAAATTTAAATAGCCATATGTGATTGGTGGTTACCATATTGGACAGCATAACTGTTGAAAGGCCATTATTAAGGAAAAGGCCCAGTGCATCCGTGAAAATTAGTGTATGCTATGCATCCACTAGAGGGTAGTAATAGCAAAAAACAGGCTTCTATATTTGCACAAACAAATAATTTACAGAAATAGTACCTTCATTCTTTCTACAGTCAGGAATGTAGGAGTTTGAAATAGCAAAAATTGCCATAAAGTAAAGAAATTAAATGGGATTTCTTATTACTTACTTGGAGCAAAATATTAAGAAATATCAAAATGTGCCTAGGATTTCAATTTGCTTTAAAGTGATTGAGGACCCTTGCGAATAAAAACTGTGGATTACCATTCATGGGAGTATGGTGAAGTAGTGGTTAACTTGAAAGAATCTACCTTATTGATACCAAACTTGCAACATATTTACCTGTTTATCACTTGTGAACTGTGATCATTCAAGGTGACACATGAAAGTGAAAGAGCTCATACCTACTTTCCATGCCTTTGAATATTTCATCTGTTTGTCATTCTGTGAAAGATACACAATGTGAAAGCGGCAGCAACCTGTATGATGGTTATATAATTTCTTGTTAAAACTCTTAGCAAATCATGCGGAGTAGGTGGTCAAGACTTTAAGTTAGGTGTCTAGTTTAGCCAGTTTGCTCATAAGAAAAGCAAATCAGAGCCCAAACACTCTCCTGTAAAGGTATTAAAGATCAGGATCAGAACAGAAGTGAGTGTGGAGAGGATGCAGTGAAAAGTGCTACCCTTTTGCAAAAAGTGACCCATAGAATCTGCGACAGATTTTTCTTTTTTAATGAAAATAGCATTGTTGGCCATGTGCAGTGGCTCACGCCTGTAATCCCAGCACTTTGGGAGGCCTAGGTGGGTGGATCACCGGAGGTCAGGAGTTCAAGACCAGCCTGGACAACATGGCAAAACCCTGTCTCTACTAAAAATACAAAAATTAGCCAGGCATAGTGGCATGTGCCTGTAATCCCAGCTACTCAGGGGACTGAGGCAGGAGGATTGCTTGAACCCAGGAGGCAGAGCAGAGGTTGCAGTGAGCCGAGATGGCACCACTGCACTCCAGCCTGAGTGACAGAGTGAGACTCTGTCTCAAAAAAAAAAAAACAAAAACAGAAAACTTTCTGTTTTTGTAGCTCATAAAATGAGGGTGGTAGTAGTACCTATCTCACAGTGATCTTCAAGCAATTCAGTGAGTTAATACATGTATGTGCTTACAATAGTGTCTGGCACATAGTAGGCAAGGACTCGACAGGTATTTACTACTGTTAGTGTTGCTCTTTTCCTCCTTACATTTAAGGACTATGCAGACCATTCTCTATTATCCAGGAATTGTTGGGAATATTTTTGACTCTTCTCTTCGCTGTCTCTATCCAATTGTTCATCAAGCCCTGCCCTTTAATCCTCTGCAATTTATAAGTTTTCTTAGATTCTAGGATTATTTCTAAATTGAAAATGTACTTTCTTTACATATTATGATTAAGAATGTTGATAACCCATGTACGGTAATACCCCTTCTCCTTTTCTCTTTTGTTCTTAAATCTGTTCATATGTTTTCAAATTAATCCTGCCTGGAGTGCAGATGAATTCTCACCTCCCTGTGATTCATTGTCATTGCTCCATCCTGAGACTCCAGCATACACTGTTGACATATGGATATCTTCAGTTTACAAAGAATCCCAGAACATAAGATAATATACAAATTGCAGAGGATAAATCTCCAGCATTTTTTCAACAAAACCACTCACTTTATTTCAAAACATTAAAAATAGAAATAACTTGGTTAGAAATTAAAATAAGATAACAAGTACACAATTAAAAGTAAATCCCCCGTTGTAACTTGAAGTTTCTTTTTAAGGACAATTATTGTTATCAGCTTCCTCCTCTTCTTTAGAAATAGTCTGTCCATGTACAGGCATGTGTAACTCTGTTCTTTTGTATTCCAGTGAGAGCAACCTGTATATAATATTTTGCACCTTAATTTTAATTGTTTATTTTGTATTTTAAAGTAATTTTTATTGTAACCAATACTGTAAAGGTAAATGGCTTTAAAAGTCAATTAGTTCTACAAGAGGTAAAACTAAAATAGTAATTAACTCCCCTGCTTCTGATTCTTAATGCCCAGAGGCAGGTGGCTTTTTAAAAAATTTACCTCCATGTTTATGAATATAATGTTTCTATTGTTATTTCTAAGTTTTCAGTTTCAAGTGTAAATTGTACATTTTTTGAGACATTGCATATCTGAAAAGTCCTTAATTGTGCTTTCCTAGTGGAGTGACAATTGTGATGGTTGGAAATAATTTTCTGTCTGATATTTTAAAGCCTTGCTCCATTGTCTTCCAGCTTCCAATTGTTCCGAAACCTGGTGGCGCTTTGATCCTCCACTCTTTGATTTCGATCATTATTTTTCTGTCAGTAATTTTTGTAATTATCTCTTTGTGAACAGAGTTCTGGAATTTTTCTGATGCTGTGATTTCATGAAGGTCTTTTATTGTTTTGGAAAATCGGTTTTTTCTGGTCTGGAAACTCATGCTTAGGCCTGGGAAATCGTATCATCTCTCTACTTGTGTTCTTTGTTTTTCTGGCAGTCTCTTAGGTAAATATTGATCTCCGATCTTCTTCAGTACTTTATATATTTTTCTTTTTGTATTTTCTTCTACTTTCGGAAAAAGTTCTTCAATTTTATGTTCCAGCTCCTTTTTTTTTTTTTTTTTTTTTTGTGTGTGTGTGTGTGTGTGGCATTTTCTGTTCCTGCTATAATATGTTCAAATTCTTTGAGTTCTTTTATGTTATCAAAATGCTTCTTTTAAAAATACCATTCTATTTTAGGTTCAGAATGCATTTTTTTTTTTACATCTTTGAAGGACTAATTAGAGTTTTGAGAAGTTTGCTTCTATGACTTGCCTTTTCTCTGTTCTTTCCTTGATTATTTTGGCCTTTGTATTTCATGTTAGAAACTGATTAGAAGCTCTGTGTGTGTGTGTGTGTGTGTGTGTGAGCGTGCGCGCACATGCGCATGTTGGTGGGGGTTGAGGGGGTTTCTCAGGTGGTAGTTCTCACTGTAGGATAATCTGGCTAGGTTATTTTGTTGCAGAAGCCCTCAAGAGTCAGTATGTGTATATCTTTTCTCTTGGCTTGGTTGGTTTCCCCAGAAAGGAACTCTTTATTCTTCCTGGAAAGATACGGAGTATGAGGCAGATAGTGTTTTCTCCGTTGACTTGGTAACATAGTAGGAGATTTTCCTTGTCATTATGTAGGTTTTCACTGACTCTCCAACTGTCAGCAAGCTAACTCCATGGCCAGCTGAGCCTGGGATTCGGCAGCATGTTGCTCCTAACTCAGTCTTTCTGGAAGGCCATGGAATCTTCTGCCTGGGGTGATGTGAGGCAGTTACCTGGCGGGGTGGGGTAAGATACAGGATTTGGGAGGTGAATTGCTGCTAACATGAACATTTAGCCCAAATGCTACCTCATTTTCAAAGGTACATGGTACTTTCCATTTCTGTCCTTTGTGGGGTTTCAACAACTCAGATGGTCTTGCTGCTGGCTTTTCTGTGCAGCTGGCTCAAGTCCTGGCTTCCTCTAGTTTGTCAGGTTAGTTACCTCCATTTATCTGCTTTCCAGCTTCCAAAATCTGGCTGTAGCCACATCTTCGTCTATATTTCCTTGGGTATATTTATGCTTAAAAAAATCCCTTGACTGCCATTTTAGTGCAGTTTCAGGAGGGAATAGAGGGAAGCACAGGTGCAATCTCCTACCTTTCTCTCCCATACTGGCCATAGTCATTCAGTTACCCCCATAGATTATCTCATCTGACCCCTGTCTGGGCTTTAACTGCATTGAGTCTGTATTTTTGTCATCATTTCTCAGCTCCCTGCTTACAATTTTGTTTATTTGTTTCATTGTTTACATGATCCTTCCTCAAGTGTTGTTGGAAATATGCTGTTTCTTTTAGGATGTCTCTAGGGGCTGCTAATTAACTTAAAAAGTAAAATTCTACCTAGTGAGCTCAAACTGTATAATCCATGCTTCTTCTGTGTACTTTGGCTTCTTGTCATAAAACAAACAAACAAAAACCAAGGTGATTAATTGCAATATCCTAGAGGGAAAGGCTGTGATGTCAGAGTATACTTCTCCTCTCATCATCTGTTCTGTATAGTATTTGTGCTCAGACACATGAACTTTTGTAATTCTGTCACCTAAATTATGTTTAGGTGACACAAATGGCTAACCAAAACTTAAATTGGTTTAAATGTTCATTTTGCATTTTGGAAATCACAGTTGCAGAATAATTTCCATTGACTATTTTTATGCCTTGAATAGAAATTAAACAAATTTATTAACATCCAAGAACCTTAAAGAAACTAAAATTTGGTTAAATTTTTACCTTTTAAAGTATTTTATATTTATTTAGAGACTAATAAATCCATATCAGATGTGTAATATCTAACTGTAGTTGTGAGAATAATTTAATAACAATGTACAGATTAAAGGCTTCCTCAACTCCAAATTTAATACACTAAAATTATTTTTTACAGGCAGTATGTTCACAGTAGCAATATGTATTAAAATAAGTGATATTTTTATACGTATAGGTTTTGCTTCATGTGAAATTACACTTAAACTTTTCCAAAATAAAAATAACCGGTGAATCTATGAAACGTATGTTCACTCAGTCTTGTCAGAGTACACACAAATATTATTTACCAAATACCTGGTAGTAACTATTCTGAAAATGGATTTCCTGTATTATAAATGCCTTCAGCATTCTCAACCACAAAAGTCTACAATGGTCTCCTAGTGGGAAGTTAAAGTTTAATCAGTCTTTGTTGATAACATGCATTGATGGAGAGTGGTCTGACCTGCTCAACTTGTTTTAAATGACATACGTTTCAGAACAGACTCAGTTCAGCCAGACATCACCGGTTTCCCAAAGTGCTGGATGCACACTGGCAGGTTCTCCTATTCACTAGCCACCTGTGCTTTCAAGGGGACCCATCTGAACAATGTTTAAGTCCTTTTAACAAAGTTTATGTTGATATCTGTGAAGTTTAAATGTATTATAAAGTTTAAGGTCAGAAAATAGTACAATTATAAATCCTTATACATCCTGGGCTTTTGGATTTTAAATGATTTCCAGAGCTTTATTTTAACAATTACACTTACGAAAAAAATTAGTTTTGTCTGATTCTCTTTATGTTTCTGACATAGCACCATTTAGACAGCCTTGTAAATTAGGGAGAGGGGAAATTCTGACTAATAAATGCTGAAAAAACAATAAAAACAAGAGCAGTGGGGCATGTCACTATAGAACAAACATAAATGAGCTCAAAGATCTTGGCTATCAGTTCATCATATATTGTTGCTTGTTCTGCACATTATAAAGTGGCTTTTGTCAAGGTTGTTTAAACAAGGAGCTATTGATCTCTTCGGCCGAATTAACATTTAAAAGAATTTAATTGAGCAATGAAGGATTCGTGAATCAGGCAGTCCCCCAGAATCACAGCAGATTCACAGAGACTCCAGGGCAGCCACATGGTGGAAGGAAATGTATAGACAAGGAAAGGGAAATGATGGGAAGAAATTGGCAGTGAGGTTCAGAAACAGTTGGATTGGTTACAGACTGGCACTTGCCTTATTTGAACACAGTTTGAACACTTAGCAGTCTATAAGGGGTTGAAGTATGGCTGCTGGGATTGGCCAAGACTCAGTTGTTGTTACAGGCATACTCCTAAGTTAAGTTTTCAATCTCATCTGACTATTAAGCTAGGTTACACTTTATCCACAAGGACTCAAATATAGAAGTATGGAATTCTTCTTGGGCCATATGTAGCTTGCTTTAACAATTACTAATTTTTGCACAAGATTATGTCTAAATTTTTAAAAGAATTCATATAACATACACAATTTTAAAAGATTCTATAGAAGCTTATGGCAAAACTTCCATAATGATTCCCCGAGAATGCTGAGATGCACAAGAGATTTACTTAATGTCAGGACACGTGCACATCAACGAATCACTGCAAAAGACAACAGATACTGAGCACCACTTTGTATTAAGTGGTGGAGATCTCTAAGGGGAATGAAGAAGTAGCTCTTTCCTTGTCAAGTCTACACAAAGCAAGACTTAGACATAAGAGAAAGAATAAGGTTGCCCTTATTTCTAGATCACATCTTGCTTCCAGGTTTGCTCCCAAGAGGAAGAGGCATGGCATGCCTGATTTATTCTTACTAAATGTATCAATCTGATAAGTCACTGCACTTGTATGTGACTGAGCAATGGCATGTAGAAAACCCAGAAGTCCTTAGGATACTTTCCCTAACACCAGGCATTATGGGTGCCACACTCTCCCAACTCTAGCTCCACCTTAATTATTTATAATGAGCATCCACTGCATGCTTGTTTGGGCTCTTTCTAGGGGACCAGTAAAGAGCCATCCACTTAGTGTTTCTAAAGCTTTGCCACACATATAGTATTGGGATTGAAAATATCCTGACGTATGTGTGTTGTCTTTCTCATCCATAACCAGAAATGTGCAATAATCTTGAGAGGGTCCTACACCTTCCTTAGATCCTCTAAGGGGTATGTGATCCAACAGGTTAGGAACCACTGCCCTCTAGAGAATGCAGTAGATTCCTGACCTCTTGCTTGATGTTTAAACACAGCTGTCTGCTGTCTCTAAGAATGCTGATTGATTTGCTGCAATCATTTCACATGAGTGTCCTGGAATGATTCTAGCTCAGTCCACTTTCATCACTCAGATGGCCCCACAGATCTCTTATGTCTGCAGAGAAAAATTGATAAATCTACTACTGTGTCCTGGTTGGGTCTTGTCTGAGATTGATTTTTCATCTGGGGAATGTATGTGGAGGGGCTTCTCCAAGTTTTTGGCAACTTTCTGTGAAATTCTTCTTTTAAGGTGTTATGTCCTTGATCCCATGCCCAGTCTACATATTTGGATTCTTCAGTCTAATGGGATTGAGGGTAGGGGGTGGGAATGTGGGAGAAAAGATGACCTACTAGATGAGGCACTTTTACATGAGTTTTACATTCAACAAATATTTCTTGGGCACCTGCTATGTGCCAGACACTGCCCTAGGCCATAGGGGCTTTAAGGTGATTAAGACATGAAGCTGGCATTCAATTTCATAAGGGAGTAGATTATAGACATTATCTAATTTTTCATGTTCTCATATGGGGCAAAACCAAGTCCATCATATATTCCCACTAAATGCAGACTCCAACAGAAAGAAAAAGAAAGAAAAAACTGAAATATTTCAACATTTAGGAAATGATTTTATCTATAAATGCTCAACATGGATAAAATCTTTCAAACTAGAGTCTGAAAATCTTATTTCCCTTCAGAGGAACCACTGTATGGGTAACAAATAGAACTAAACTGAAACAAGTGTCCTCAGAATTATAGGGGCTGGTTCAAATGATATCCATTTTTGAAAACAGCATGAACAAGACACTCCCCCTTCTGAATCTGCTTGACATATTTTGCTTGAGCAAGGGGAACTCCAGACACCATAAAATTCCCATCTTGTTTCCCAACATATCTTCCTGAGTTGGGACCCAAACCAATGCCCATTTTGTCGTCCCTCCTACCATTCTTTCATCTAAAATAAAATAATTTTCAACTTCTTTAAGTCTTTTGCTTTCTGTGTCACCATCTGGGAACCTTAAACATTGGCCATCCTTAAGTCTCCATCATGTTAATATCTCCCTCCCTTTGCACTTTTTAGCCTTTCTACAGTTTGAAGGCTTTAAGTGACACTAAATGGTCTCTATAAGTGAAATAAATCAAATTTATTCCAGAATCACTTTGGGGCAAGTCATGTTTGCCATGAAAAGTGCAAGGTGGTGGGAACAGGCAGTGAATCAAGGAAACATGGCCCCTGTGGTTGTGGAACTTCATCTAGTGGAATAGACAGTAAACACTGAAAAGCATACACGCATGGCCATAGTGACGAGCCCAATAAAGGAAATGCACAGAGTACTACAAGAATGCAACACTATGTGAACAACTTCAGGTTGGAGAATCAGGCACGCTCCTTCTGCAGAAACGATGCTTCAGTTAGGATCTGAAAGATAGCAAAAGACCATCTGCCTTGATGAGGTATTAATAACATGACAAGGGTCGGCAAAGCCTGAGTCCTGTCGTCTCGCCTTCCTCCCATACAGCATGAGCTTCACCACTCGCTCCACTTTCTCTACCAACTACCGGTCCCTGGGCTCTGTCCAGGCGCCCAGCTACGGCGCCCGGCCGGTCAGCAGCGCGGCCAGTGTCTATGCAGGCGCTGGGGGTTCTGGTTCCCGGATCTCCGTGTCCCGCTCCACCAGCTTCCAGGGCGGCATGGGGTCCGGGGGCCTGGCCTCAGGGATGGCCGGGGGTCTGGCAGGAATGGGAGGCATCCAGAACGAGAAGGAGACCATGCAAAGCCTGAACGACCGCCTGGCCTCTTACCTGGACAGAGTGAGGAGCCTGGAGACCGAGAACCGGAGGCTGGAGAGCAAAATCCGGGAGCACTTGGAGAAGAAGGGACCCCAGGTCAGAGACTGGAGCCATTACTTCAAGATCATCGAGGACCTGAGGGCTCAGATCTTCGCAAATACTGTGGACAATGCCCGCATCGTTCTGCAGATTGACAGTGCCCGTCTTGCTGCTGATGACTTTAGAGTCAAGTATGAGACAGAGCTGGCCATGCGCCAGTCTGTGGAGAACGACATCCATGGGCTCCGCAAGGTCAGTGATGACACCAGTGTCACTCAACTGCAGCTGGAGACAGAGATCGAGGCTCTCAAGGAGGAGCTGCTCTTCATGAAGAAGAACCACGAAGAGGAAGTAAAAGGCCTACAAGCCCAGATTGCCAGCTCTGGGTTGACCGTGGAGGTAGATGCCCCCAAATCTCAGGACCTCGCCAAGATCATGGCAGACATCCGGGCCCAATATGACGAGCTGGCTCGGAAGAACCGAGAGGAGCTAGACAAGTACTGGTCTCAGCAGATTGAGGAGAGCACCACAGTGGTCACCACACAGTCCGCCGAGGTTGGAGCTGCTGAGACGACGCTCACAGAGCTGAGACGTACAGTCCAGTCCTTGGAGATCGACCTGGACTCCATGAGAAATCTGAAGGCCAGCTTGGAGAACAGCCTGAGGGAGGTGGAGGCCCGCTACGCCCTACAGATGGAGCAGCTCAATGGGATCCTGCTGCACCTGGAGTCAGAGCTGGCACAGACCCGGGCAGAGGGACAGCGACAGGCCCAGGAGTATGAGGCCCTGTTGAATATCAAGGTCAAGCTGGAAGCTGAGATCGCCACCTACCGCCGCCTGCTGGAAGATGGCGAGGAATTCAATCTTGGTGATGCCTTGGACAGCAGCAACTCCATGCAAACCATCCAAAAGACCACCACCCACCGGATAGTGGATGGCAAAGTGGTGTCTGAGACCAACGGCACCAAAGTTCTGAGGCATTAAGCCAGCAGAAGCAGGGTACCCTTTGGGGAGCAGGAGGACAATAAAAAGTTCAGAGTTCAAAAAAAAAAAAAAATAACATGACAAGAAGTGTGCATTATGAGTACATTAATGAGTACATTGTACTCATGGAACATTTTATCTTCATAGGAAGCCAAGTATTAAAATAATGTTTTTAATGCAGACCTTCTTTAAAATTACGTGAAAAAATTCGACTTCAATTAAAGTGACAATAGGAGGATTAGTAATCACTTGAATTTTCTGATTAAAATAATGTCATCTGCCACTATCATGAGCCTCACTGCTCACGTCATCTGAACATATCAGTTCAGATAGTATTATAAATAAGGAAAGCATCTCTCTGTTACACTGATGATGCCTGATTTAAGCTCAGTGTTTCTGGTGGTGTGCATGGCCTTTACAGTGCACGTGCCTTAGTCTTATTTCTGCCAGAAATATCCCTGTATTGTCCTCCACTGTGGCACAGCCTGTATATTTTATGTTGAGGATAAAATACAACAGGTGGCCTACTTGAACATTCTGATTATGTCCCCATTACAAAATAGTTCACGACAACCTAAAAAATTAGTAACAATGAGGCAGCGACCAGATATCTGATGTCCCAGGGATAATGGGACCATAACCGGGGGTGGTTTGAGCTGACTACCAGCATTTTGGGATGCAAGTTAGGAAGCACTTAGGATGAGTCTAGGATGGCACGAAGAATAGGTGCAATGTGCTTCACAAATAAATTCTCATTCCGAGGTCTGCTCTTTCTTGCTTTCCATTCAAAAGCCATCAACCATGGCATTCCCACCTTCTAGTTTACATCTGCCTTAAATTTCTATCTTCCATTTGGTCTCATTTATTCTCCATTTTTCTTCCAGCATCTTCATGGCTTTAAAAGCAGATTCCTTTACCTTGATTTTGATTTTCTGAAATATCTGTCAAAAAATGTATCATTCCTCGAAAATAATGCATGGAATAATATTTATAGCATAGCATGTAATTATAAATGTCTTAAATAGAATATATTAATTTGGATTTAATTTGGAGAATGTTAAATCTTACTTTTTGAGTTTAGTAGCACTTGGAAAATATAAGTTCCTGACTTGAACTGCTAAATTAGATACTATGTTTTAAAAACAACATTTTGCTTATTTACTTATTTATTTACCCCTGAAAACAGGTGAAAGGCAGTAAATTGTAGTTCTTAGCAACATTAAATTTGGAATCAGATGGACCTTGGCTCAAATAAAAGAGGATAAGGATCTTTACCTTATGAGTTTATCGTGGTGACCAAATCATATGACACTCCCAGCATTTATAGGGCTTTGGGGTCAGGGCACAAACGGAGACCCACATCTTATTGTCTAGATATTTAAAAGTTAGATATAACACTAACCACTATTAAATTAAAATGTGCTCTACCCTCTGCCTTCACAAATACATCTTCATAATGACAATATTAACAAAAATACATAAACCTATGTTTTGTACATGACTAAAAATTGCCAAAATGTTAGACAGCTGAGTTTATCATTATATATCTGGAAGTTTTACTGATGGACCAGTGAGGTTTAGGTGAATAATAAGACAAATAAGACAAACACACACATAATTTATAGTGATTGTTTATTCTATATATATATAGAGAGAGAATATATATATAGAATAAATAATATATATAGAATAAATAATAAATATATATATTTGAGATGGAGTCTTGCTCTGTCACGCAGGCTGGAGTGCAATGGCATGATCTCGGCTCACTGCTATCTCTGCCTCCTGGGTTCAAGCGATTCTCCTGCCTCAGCCTCCCCAGTAGCTGGGATTACAGACACTAACCACCATGCCCAGCTAATTTTTATATTTTTAGTAGAGACGGGGTTTCATCATGTTGGCCAGGCTGGTTTCGAACTCCTGACCTTGTGATCTCCCTGCCTCGGCCTCCCAAAGTGCTGGGATTGCAGGCTTGAGCCACCACACCCAGCCTAGAATCTAGTTTTGGTGCCACTTTAGCAAAATCACTATGTTGTAATCAACTTTTTCATTCACTGTACATTGTGTTCTATTATCAGTAATGATTTAAGGAGTTAAAAAAACCATATTTCTAGCCAAACAATAAATATTTATGTAGTTTTTTTTTTTCTTACTAAAATGTAAGTTTTATTTAGGTTTTGAGAGAGGTTATTTTTCTTTTAAAAGTCAGCACTATTGGCTGAACACAGTGGCTCATGCCTGTCACCCCAGCAATTTGGGAGGCTGAGGTGGGCGGATCACTTGAAGCCAGGAGTTTGAGACCAGCCTGGTCAACATGGTGAAACTCCATCTCTACTAAAAAAAAAAAAAAATACAAAATACAAAAATTAGCCGGACGTGGTGGTGCATGCCTCTAATTCCAGCTACTTGGGAGGCTGAGGTATGAGAATTACCTGAACCCCAGAGGCAGAGGTTGCAGTGAGCTGAGATCTGGCCATTGCACCCCAGCCGGGGTGACGGAGTGAAACTCTGTCTAAAATATATATATATGTGTGTGTGTGTGTATGTATATATATATGTGTGTGTATATATATGTATATCTATAAAGTCAACATTATTTCATAAAATTCAAAGATAAATTTCAAAGGTAAATACAAACTACAGTTAATAAATATCAAGTACTTAAGTAAAAATTATTAAGTATAGCTAAAGTTAAAATATTTTTGAATATGTAATTACATCTTATTAGAATTTTCTTTGCAATTCCAGTGTTCAGTGGTGTCCAGATGACAATTCGTAGAGTAAGTGGTGTGTTGGACTGTTTGTGTATATTTCTTACCCTGCTTAGCCATGTTACACTGGCAGCTTGAAATCAGTCATGGCGGAAGTATTTAAACTACGAAAATTGGCCAACACTACAGTTCAGACTTTTCCCCCCAGAGAATTGGCTTTTAAATATTTGCCAACACACTATTGAGTATTATGTTTCACCCAAGAGAAGCCTATGATGTGATCAGAACTTTTCAGAGAGAAGAAATTATCAATTGAATCAAATGCTGCCGGAAGGTTGAATGTGATGAGGGAAAGAACCATATCTATAAATGTGTTAACAGGGAAATTATTGGTTCTTTGTCAAGAGAGTTTAAATGGGGAGGTGACAAGGAAAGGCAGACCGGTCTGTTTGAAGACCAATGGGAAGTAAAGAAGTGTAAATCTGAGGTATAAGTATTTTAAGAAGTGTGGCTCCAAGGGTAGCAGAAAATTGGGATGGTAAATGGAGAACAATTACAGTTCATTTAAGGTGACTCATCATTGACAAGATATATTATTTCCCCTTAATGAGAATTAAGGACTTAGGTTATTTAAAAGTGTTCATTAAAATCAATGTTACAAAATCTTCTTATGGGAATAGCTTTCTATAGCATACATAACATTGTGTTACTTCGATCCAGAAGACCTAGAAGGTGGGGATTATATTCAAAATATTTATATAACATTAAAAATTGTTTGAAAGTACAAAGAATAATTTTGCTTTAGCTGAAATTGAGTTACATAGCTCTTTAATTATACATTCATGATGATCGGCATTAGAGAGATGGGTTTGGAATTAAACTGTGCCAAATTAACAAGCAGCTGTGTCTATTAAAAATAAAAACTGAGCCAGTATCTTTGCAATATTGTTAAATAATAATCATATTGTATCTGAAGGTTTAAAATAATTAATAACATTTTGAAGATAATAGTTAATATTTATTGGGTCTTACTATTGCCTGATCTGTGACAAGCACATGTATCATCTCAGTTTCTCTTCACAGAATCATCTCCAAGGTGTTATGAAGTAGGAACTGTTACCTCTCCCCACTTTATGGGTGATTAGATAATTTAAGTAACTTGATTAGGTTTATAGAGATGAAGTTTGAACTCCAGCAGTTTTACTGGTTCCAGGTGGTTCAGAAAACAGCATTTCTTTTTTAGGTCAAGGAATTGGCTATAAATTTCCCCCTGCTATAGATCATGAGGTTCCTCAGTATAGAAATGGATTGTTTTTCTTCCTGGCACTGTGTCACTTAGCAGCACAGCGTCTATACACAGCATGTGCTTAACAAACATATATCGCACTGGAGAGTTAGTTCAGTGATAGAAACTGCCTCGATTTTAAAAATTATTTCCACAGAAAATATAGGATTTAGATAGTATTAATCTTAAACAGCAAAGTCAACATTCAGAAAAAATCTGAATGAAGTTCTAAATCTTCAAGAATGTTGTTATTGTAGCCTACCTGGGAACTTGGCCTAAAATCTCAGTTCTACCCCTATCACTCTTGTCTGAATATTACTGCCTTGTTGCAAAGGCGCATTGCTGGAGATTTGTCTTCTCATATGTAATCCATTGGCAAGTGAGATTTTTTTTTAAAGACTCAGCATTACTTGAAATCAAAGACAAAAGGGTGACAGTAATGAGTTTAAGAGAACGACTATGTATACTCATGCATTCATGGCATCTGTGTGCATTAATTTTCAGTACGATTTATCTTAAGTGAAAAAAAGATAAGTATCATATTTGATCCAAAATATTTTCTTTGAGTAAAAAGAAAGACTCTAAGATTAATTTTTAAAAACTGTGGTAGATGAATAGAAAATATGAAGCGAGAAATCAGTTAGATGGGCTCCATTTATTCATCAGTTAAGTTTGATACATCATTTATTACAGTATTTACTCCTGACATCAAGGAAATTTTAGTGATGACTTAGATTGCCATGCATCCTTGTGTTAACAGGATGACTTGGGGCTTCTGTGATAATTATAAAGTGAGGGTAGTACCTATGAAACCTACAAGGGAAGTCTGGGACTACGTCAGAGAAAGTAGCATTTGTGGAACTTTTGAGCCAGATACCACTAACATAAACTGTTCCTTTTCATTTTATTTAAGAGTGTTTCAAAAAGTCCATAGATTTAGCACTTGGCACAAATATGGATGGTCATTTTGGTTGCAAGGACTAACAAATCTCTGTGGCTAACAGGAGAAAGGGTTCTTAGGAATGCAAGAATAATAACTGTTTTATGAGACCCTTCTCAACAGTTTCTATGTCATCTCTCCTTCTGCCTTAAACATGACTCAGCTTTGTTAGATTCTGCATCTCTGGGGTCATGTTGTCATTTCCTCTCAGCTGTCAGAGCAAAGAGATCATTCTCTGCTCCATCCATATTTTCTCTACCTATAGCATCTCTTCTTAATAATTCAGCTCATTCATAATTATTACATAACATAACCTTTCTTTCCTCATAATTCTTTAGTTTCTCTTCTAGTTACTAATGGCCCAATTCTTTTAGTATGTCTCTATCTGAATTTCCAAGAGGAAACAATCTCACTGACCTAGCTCTTTCTTACTTGCGTAGGGTGTTTTGAACTCAGGTCACTTCGTTATCATTGGCAAGCCTGTAGATTAACCGTTTTATGTTAGATATCTAACCCTGATTTAATAGTTATAATAGAACCTTGAGAGGGTGCCAAAATTTTAACTGGGAAACAATAATCTTTATTTATTTTAATTAATTAATTTATTTTTAAGACGGTGTTGCTCTGTGGTCCAGGCTGGAGTGCAGTAGTGTCGTCTCAGCTCACTGCAACTTCCACCTCCTGGGTTCAAGTGATTCTCCTGCCTCAGCCTCCTGAATAGCTTGGATTACAAGTGCATGCCCCTATAGCCGGCTACTTTTTGTATTTTTAGTGTAGACAGGGTTTTGCTTTGTTGGCCAGGTTGGTCTGGAACTCAAGAGGTCTGTCTGCCTCAAGCGATCTGCCCACCTTGGCCTCCCAAAGAGCTGGGATTACGAGTATAAACCACCACGCCTGGCTGAAAGCAACAGTCTTTTAGTAAATGGTTCTAGGAAAACTGGGCTACTACATGCAAAAGAATAGAGTTGGACCCTTACCTCATATCATCTATAAAAATTAACTCAAAATGAATTAAAGGCTCAAGTGTACAAGATAAGATGATAAAACTCTTAGAAGAAAATAGAGGCATAGATATTTGTGACCCTGGATTAAACAATTGTTTGTTACATATGACGCTGAAAGTATAAGCCAAAAAAAGATATACTGAACACTATGAATATTAAAATCTATATATCTATATAAAATGTATATATCTGTATAAAATATCTATATATAAAATATATACTATAAACTCTAAAAATAAAATATAAAATATAAATCCTCCTAGTATGCCCATAATAAAAAAGTGTCAGTGAGGATGTGGAGCTATTGGAGCCTTCACGCACTGCTGGTGGGAGTATAAAATGATGCTGCAACCATTTTTTTTTTTTTTTTTTGAGACAGGGTCTCACTCTGTCACCCAAGCTGGAGTACAGTGGCACGACCTCGGCTCACTGCAACCTCCGCCTCCCAGGTTCAAGCGATTCTCATGTGTCAGCCTCCTGAGTAATTCTGAGCTGGAATTACAGGTGCACGTCACCGCATCTGGCTCATTTTTTTTTGTATTTTCATAGAGATAGGATTTCACCATGTTGACCAGGCTGGTCTTGGACTCCTGACCTCAAATGATCCATCTGCCTCAGCCTCCCAAAGTGCTGGCAGCCACCAGCCTTACAGGTGTAAGCCACTGTGCCCGGCCTGATGCAGCCACTTTGGAAAAAATTTCGGCAATTTCACAGATGTTAAATATAAAGGTACCGTATGATGCAGCAACACTCGTTGTAGATATATATCCAAGAGAAAGGAAAACAACCTCCACACAAAAATTTGTACGTGAGTGTTCATAGTAGCAATAATCATAATAGCCTAAAAGTGGAAACAATCCAAATGTCCATCAACTGGTTAATGGATAAGTAAAAGGTGGCATATTTATACAAAGGAATATTTTTCAGCAATAAAAGCAAGTGAAAAACTGACACATCCTACAGCATGGACAGACCTTGAAAACATCATTCTAAGTGAAAGAAGCCAGTCACCAAGGATGATATAATTGTATAATTCCACTTACATAAAATGTCCCAAATAGGCCAACATATAAAGATGGGAAAAAGAATAGTGGTTGCCTAGTCCTGGAGGAGATGGGAAGGTGTATTGAGAGTGACAACTTCAGGGTGTGGTGTTTTCTTTTGGGGTAATGAAAACAGTCTAAATTTGGCCAGGTGCGGTGGCTAATGCCTGTAATCCCAGCACTTTGAGAGACTGAGGTGGGTGGATTACTTGAGGTCAGGAGTTTGAGACCAGCCTGGCCAACATGGTAAAACCCCATCTCTACTAAAAGTACAAAAATTAATCAGGTGTGGTGGCAGGTGCCTGTAATCCCAGCTACTTGGGAGGCTGAGCCAGGAGAATTGCTTGAACCTGGGAGGTGAAGGTTGCAGTGAGTCAAGATCAAGCCACTGAATTCCAGCCTGGACAACAGAGTTAGTGTGATGGTTAATACTGAGTGTCAACTTGATTGGATTGAAGGATACAAAGTATTGATCCTGGGTGTGTCTGTGAGGGTGTTGCCAAAGGAGATTAACATTTGGTTTAGTGAGCTGGGAAAGGCAGACCCACCCTCAATCTGGGTGGACACAATCTAATCAGCTGCCAGCGCAACTAGAATATAAGCAGGCAGAAAAATGTGAAAGGAGAGACTGGCTTAGCCTCCCAGCCTACATCTTTCTCCTGTGCTGGATGCTTCCTTCCCTGGAATATTGGACTCCAAATTCTTCAGTTTTGGAACTTGGTCTAGCTCTCCTTGCTCCTCAGCCTACAGATGACCTATTGTGGGACCTCATGAGCATATGAGTTAATACTTAAGAAACTTCCCTATATATATCTAGGACTAATGGAATAGATATATATATATATCTATATAGATATATGGAATATATATATATATATATCTATTCCATTAGTTCTGTCCCTCTAGAAAACCCTGACTAATACAGTAAGACTCTGTCTTAAAAAAAAAAAAAAGATAAAAAAAAATAGTCTAAATTTGATTGTGGTGATGGTTGCATACCCCTGTGAACATGCTAAAAACCATTGATGTATATACTTCAAATGAGTAAAACATATGGTATACATGTTATATCTCAATGAAACTGTTTTTTAATCACAATCAATAATATATTTACTAATGATTATCTTTAAATCTGTGTTTCCTCTAGTTGCCAACACAAATTCAGTCACACAGGCTAGAAACTTGAAGTGTATCTTAATGCATTTTCTCTCATACATCCTCCACTTCGATTTAGACACATCTATATGATTTCTTCTTTTATTTTATATTTCCCTAACATCACTAAATTATTTATCTATTTTTATTCCTACTGCTTGAATTCAAGCTGTGATATATTCTTTCCCTCTGGATTGCTGCCTCCTTCTTCAGTCTGTTTTCTATGTCTCTAATCTGGGCCTCCTCCACGCTACAGCAATGATAATCTTTCTAAATCAGCATGGTTATGTCTGTAGTAACTGTTTAACATGTGTCAGTGATGCTTTTTAGCTTTCCGTACAAAGTTCAAAATTCCTGAGCTTAGCGTGCATGACTCTTCAAGAACTGGCAATGCCAATCTCCCCACTTCCCCAAGCCAACCCATTTCTCCAGCCATATGAATCTACTTAAGGCATCTTGAACTTGCAATTCTATTTTAAATCTACAGCTCCTGGCATATTTACAAAATCAGTACATCTCTGTTGAATAAATAGGTAAAATAAATAAGAATTCATTACAAATATAAATATTACTATGTTCACTCAACTATTCATTCATTAGCAACTCTTCTATTAGTTATTTGATGTCTAGAGACTGTAGGTTCCAGCTCCAGAAAGAACAAAATCAAGCATCATGTGGTTTAAGCATATAACAAAATCAAGCATTGAGTGAGTTGCTTGTGTGCATTTATGTGTGTTTTGTGTGTGTGTGTGTCATCATGAGGTAGGCATATATGGGTTCCGGGAAGAAAAAGGAAAAGAGTTATTGAGAACACAAATGTAAGCAGGATTAACAGTTGTCATGGGTGGAAGAGGGAAACTATGTACCACCCAGAAGCCATTCCTCTCTGAGCTTCAAACAGAGCCCAGGGTATTGTCAATAGTCTGCAAATATTCAATGCCCAAGGAAAAAATTATTATCACACTAAGAGAATTTGCATTGTACTAGAACATTTTTCAGTTGCTTGGGGTGGTGCCTTGTGAAACTAATCCTTCTAATCTCCTAGGTGTTTCTATTATTAGCAACACAGATCTTTAGCTTATGTAATAACCGGTTCGTTTGAGCCATATCTGGAGCAATGTCCAGATTTACTTTCTGTTCATTGATTCAGTTTTATTCCTTTAAGCCATAGTAATAACTAATCCTTGAGTAGTTCCAGGAGTGACTCATTCTGGTTAGGCCACTGAGATTGGTACTGATTTTTGATAAATGGAATTTCAGATTATGACAATCTCAGTATGTATAAAACCCCAAGTCATTTCAGAAGTGTCATTTAAATATTTCCATGAATTTAACTGAAACGGAAGGTTGTTAATTATCTCCTGCTTTTGATGAGGGGCAGATGATCACAAAGTTGTAGTGATCACTCTGTTTATTTTGTATAGTTGTATACACTTTTCTTGAAGGCTTATAAATCTCTGAAATTGAGAGACATCTGGTAAAACGTAGTTATACAATGTAAACACAGAAATAATATAAAAAACTAGGCAATTGAATAGGAGAAAATGTTATTCTAGGCACTCAATTTGCCTTTTCTACAATTATCAGAAATTGAGACAAAAGGTATTCTTTTGCACAATTCCCGGAAGGCCAAAAAAACAGGGATTCTCCTGTAGCATTATAGTAAGAAAACAAATGTTACAGCTAAAGCCTCCCCACCCTATTTCTTGCGGTCCTCATGCATTAATACATAACTTCAAGGCAAATTAAAAACAAAATAGAACACTTGAGCAACTGTCTTTCTTTTCAATGGGAGTGTTTTCGAGTGTCTAAAGAGAGAATCACCCTGAGACACTGAGCCTCTATAATTAGGATTGATATGTCAACAGCAAGTATCTAATAATCTCTACTCCTATCACATGAGAGTAAGGTTTTTTCAAAACATTCCAGAGCTTTTATGTTATCTTAGTGCTCTCAGCATGAAAACACATATAGGTACACACACACACGTAAGCAAACACACACTTTCTGACACATACAACTTGTGCACACACACAGTCACACACGATGCTTCCGTTATAAAGTAATACTTTTTTCTCCTAGCAAGTTCACAGAAGTAAGATAAAGTAATATTTCTTGAAGCCACATTTGAAAGAACTGTCCCTGCCTTTCCTCTCTCTGGATGTCTTAGGAAAGTCCAAAGAAACTATGACATCAAGAAACAATCATGACCTGATTTGATTGTTTTGAAAAAGTAAACTCTTCAAAAATTTGTAATGGTTTATTTAATTTTCATCATTCAAATCTACTGAATACCTTGAAATATACTGAATATGAAATTGTGGTATGGGAGTTTCCTGTTTTAAAAATTTTTAATTAAATTTTAAATTCAACATATTATTACTCCTGGACACATCACTTTAATTATTTATTAAACATAGATATAATTAGCTTGAGAAAGTACTTTCCCTTTTTTTTTTTCCTTTGGCAGGGAACCAATGGAGAAAAATCCATGTACTCAGTCCAACTTAAAAATTAGGGCAGTTTTTATACTATGTAAAACTGGTACTTCCAGATTCCAGCTGCATAGATGAGTTGCAAAGCAATAAACCAAATGATTAAAAGAAATTATCTGATTCAGTCCCAGCAACAGAAATTTGTCCTATTCATAACATTTTAAATTTTCACTGATTTTTTTTTCTTTTTGTGTCTTGATGCTCTCTGTTAAAATGAGCCTTTAAATATCAATCATTTTTAACTTTCTCATTTATTTCTCTCCTGAATTTCACAATTGTGAAATTGATGCACATTTTCCTAATATTTTTAAATGCTCTTATAGTTATCTTTGTGTATCACTTTCTACATAGAGATATCAAACTACTAACAAATGTCATCCACTCATCCTTCCACCATTCCACTGTCATCCAGCATTCACTGCGTGCCACTCACTGTTGTGTGCTGGAGAAGGAAGTATGAGATCCCTCGTGGGGGCTAATGGAAACACAGTCCCGCATAATGCTATTTGTAAATGGTAACAGATTTATGGGTAAAGTATAATGTAACACAGAATGACAACATATTCTTGCCATTCTCAACACATTCAAATTTATTTTTGTTTCTTATAGCTTGCATCACTGTTTAACATAATGATTATTAAAACATTTTAATTGTCTCTCCCATAGTAAAATAGTAACTAACTCCATGAGAGTAGAATGAAGTCTCTTTTTATGTTAATAATCGTTACAGCCTCAATTCCTAGAAGAATGCCTATCATACAGTGGTTGTACAACAAAGACTTGTTGGATAAGCGAACTAATTATAACTATCTGTCACTTGGCACATAAGCCACAGCTGGTCAGGTCGCTTATAGATGCCATGAAATACACATAAGTATCAAGTATCTGATCCCATTCAGGAGCAACTGTGTACACGTCATGGATCAGGTGTGAGTGGATTAGAGACACCATCCACGGCAGTTTAGAAAATAGGGTTTCTTCTCAAGTCCTGTGCAACAAGAAAAGCCATGAAAATAAATAACCATGAAGTTATTCACATAAAATAGAAGCTATAACTGTATATGGTGATAGCACTGTATTGTAGTTAATGCTTTCAATTGCTTTAGTCAGTGAATACCATATAAATGGAGAGAAAAATGTTTCTTTATGTATCTTATAAAATAATAAATATACTGTGCATTCAAAACTGGAAACAGCCTACTCCTATTTATTAATTACTATTCCTAAATGTATTACTTTCACCCCCGACTAAAGAATCAAAAACACTATGAGAGGCCTAGTCGTTTTTCTTTTTTTTTTTTTTTTTGAGACGGAGTCTCGCTCTGTCGCCCAGGCTGGAGTGCAGTGGCGCGATCTCGGCTCACTGCAAGCTCCGCCTCCCGGGTTCACGCCATTCTCCTGCCTCAGCCTCCCGAGTAGCTGGGACTACAGGCGCCCACAACCGCGCCCGGCTAATTTTTTGTATTTTTAGTAGAGACGGGGTTTCACCGTGGTCTCGATCTCCTGACCTTGTGATCCGCCCGCCTCGGCCTCCCAAAGTGCTGGGATTACAGGCGTGAGCCACCGCGCCCGGCCGAGGCCTAGTCGTTTTTCAAAGTACAGATGAAAAGAGAGAGAAAGAGACAGACAGGGAGAGAGAGAGAGAGAGAGAGAGAGAGAGAGAGAGAGAGAGAGAAACTGAGAGAGAGACTCAGAGAGCCAAAGGTCCAAGCATGCCTCAGTAAAGAGAAAGTTCAGATGAAAAGTCACGAAAGTTTTTAAACTGCTGAGACATGTATACAGCCAGAATCTATGTACTACTGGCCCCGATGCGCAGGAGATTATACACACCTTCCCTATATCCAGACCCTCAGTGCCTATCAGGAACGTCTCTGTGACCATGAATCAAAACCACTGGCTCAGGAAAATGACTATCATATATATATATTGGCCAGCACACTTACAAACATGAATATTAATCACAAAGAGCATAGGACTCACGGTTACACCAAGCATACGTAAACATAAACTAGTTCAAAACGGTTCTCTAAATTAACATGACATTCTTCAACTAAAATTAGGCCTGTGGGCATTTAGAGGAATTTAGAGTAAGATGATAGATCAAGTACCTCAAGGAAATTCACAAGGAAGTGCATTACATACAATGAATGAGCCCTTGTTGAGTGACACATGATCATTTTTAAGTTTTATACACTGGTACGCAAATGACTGTTTGCAATCACTCAAATTATTTGAAAAAAATTAAATTGAAACTTTGATACAAGTAGATTGGGGAGTCTTTTGGGGACTTTAATTGAACACATTTCTAAATTATCACAGAGTCAGTGAATATTATATATGTGAAACATTTAACATGGAAAATGATACATAAATATAATTACATAAATATAAATTGTAAGATATATAGACATGCATGAATACACAAATACGCATAGTTTTGTATCTATATCCATTAAATGAGTATTTTTTAAAGAATTTTTTTTTGTTCTTGTTAGGCACAGTGGCTCCTACCTGTAATCCCAGCACATTGGGAGGCTGAGGCAGGAGGATCCCTTGAGGCCAGGAGTTTGAGACTAGTCTGGGCAACAAAGCAAGACCCCGTCTCTACAAAAAAACGAAAACATTAGCCAGGCTAATTTTGTGATGATATGTGCCTGCAGCCCCAGCTACTCAGGAGGCTGAGATAGGAGGATTACTAGACTCCAGGAATTTGAGGCTCTGATGAGCCGTGATCATGCCACTGCATTCCAGCCTGGGTGACAGAACAAGATTCTGCCTCTAAAGAAAAAAAAAAAAATCTGTGACAAGTGCTGTATAACGTACTAGAGACACACTGATAAACAAGATAGACAGTTCTTGTATTACATGAAATTTTTCATACAATAAAATTTCAGACTATATTGCATATCATAGTTCAGTGTATGTATACACATACATGTACATATATGTGTACATATATGTATATATGAAATGTGTATATGCATATGTATGTACATATACATATATGTATACATGTATATGTATGTATATGTATTTGTATGTATACTTTTAGTTTAGCATAATTTCAGATTTAGAGAAAAATTATGAAGATAGAGTTTCCATGTATTCCCACTCAACTTCCCCTATTATTAACATTTAACATGAGTTTGGTGTATTTGTTACAATTAATGAACCAATATTGACACACTATTATAAACTAAATTCAACACTGTACTTTATTCAGGCTCCCATCCAGGATAGCACATTACATTAGTTGTCATGTCTTCTTTGGCTCCTATTGGCTCTGACAGTTTCTCAGAATTATCTTATTTTTGACAATCTTGCTTGTTTTCAGGAGTACAGCTCAGAAGCTTTGTATAATGTCCCTCAACTGGACTTTGTGTGATGTTTTTCTTGTGATTAGACCTGACTTATGTGTTCTTGGGAGAAAGACCACTGAGGTAAAGTGCCATTCGCATCATATCATATCAAGTGTACATACAATTAAGGTGACTTACCACTGTTGATGTTAACCTTGATTACCTGGCTGAGATAGTTTTTGGTCACGTTTCTCCCCTGGAAAGTTATTCTTTTTCCTCTTTTCACACTCTATTCTTTGAAAGGAAATCACTATGCTTAGCCTACCCATAAGGAGTGGGGAATTATGTTCCACCACTTTAAGAGCAGACTGTCTGTAAGATTCTTTTGCATAGTACATTTGTCTATTCTTCCCCCACTTATTTATTCTTAATCATTTATATTACTGTGAACTCATGGGTATTTATTTATTTCATACTTTGGGTTATAGTTCAATGCTACTTAATTTTTCTGCTCCAATTGTTCCAGCTTTGGTCATTGATAGATCTTTCAGCTGACTTCTGTGCCCCTTTGTCATACCTCCATAATTTTTTGTTAACACTTCCTTCTAACACTACTCCAGCCTGATCTTGTGTACTTTTGCCCCAATCCTCAAATCAGCATCACTCTAAGAAACCCTGGTTCCTTTTTTTGGAGAATAATGTAAGAAACTTGGAGCCAGACATAGGTATGCTCTTTGCTACTGGAGTATCATTAATTTTAGGGCTGATGAAAAATGAAAATATATGTGTGTATACCAACCTCTCTCTGTGTGTGTGTGTGTGTATGTGTATATATATATATGTCATCATCATATCCCCAGAAATCTAAAATGTTGTTGTCTAGCTAGTTCCTATACAGAAGAGAAGATTTTGAACGTCCTCACTACAACAAATGATACATGTTTAAGGTAATAAATTTATAATTTTTTAAAAGAAAATTTAAATTTTAAAAATTTACTGAGCATACATTTGTCTTAGTATGTCTCAAAATGAATTGTTTCTTCATTATTCTGAATTATCAGGAAATATCTTCGTGACACAGAGTATGGCATTTAATATTCCACACATTTTGTCAGGACATAGTACACATTGTGAAGACGAGCAATGCATGTAGTAGCTGTCTCCTTCAATGTTTCTTCTTTAAGAAAGGAAAGTGGTTGCAAGTTTGCTTTGCTCTCCACTATCTACTTAGTATAACTCTGTTCAGAACAAAAGACAACAGGAACAAACACTTTACATTACTTAAAATCTTTTTTTTCTACACAAAGCTGGCACAGTGAAGGTTCTCAATTCACATTTGCTGTATTCTTCAATTGCACGAGTGAATGAATGAATAAGTTCCTCAGAAACCTACTATTGTAAGTATATTGCCATTGCCAGGGAAGAGTTCAAAGAACTAAGCCTTGACTTTAGGCTTGACTTAAAAAAGTATTTCATGCTCTTCTCTTATCCTTTGCCATTCACCTTTGTGTGTCCTACAGAAATTATTGCTTTGAGTGAGACAGCCAATGCATTTCATACTGTGAACTGTGAAGTTGTTGCAGTTTCAGTGGATTTTCATTATAACCATCACGTCTAGATACATACACCAAAGAAAGCCAGTTTGGGCCATACGAGCATTGTACTCTTGTCAGACTTAAATAAATAGATTTCCTGAGACTATGATGTGCTGGTAGGAGGTCCTGACCTTCCACTAACGGGTCTTTTCATAATAGAACCCCAGTGGAAATCATCAAGTATATGAGTGTCAATGATCTCCCAATGGCTGAAGCATGGAAGAGACTGTCTTCTTCGTGAAGGCATGCCAGTTGGTGGAGATCCACAGAGAAGTCTGCCTGGAAAATAGATATTGAGTTCTCCTACAACCAAGCCAAATCCCACTGCTTCCAAAAAATACTTTGAGAAGAAAAGTCAGTAGATCATCTCATATGCACCTGCAACTTCTCGTGTCAGAAGAGAACTACAGGTAGAACCCACTTTTATCATTTCAAAGATGAATATTTATAGAAGGTGATAAATCTAATACATTGGTATTCACAAATATTATTATAAATGTATATTGCACAGCCTAGTAAATCTAGTAAACAATAATATAGTACATTTCAAAATTGCAAAGAAATTAAATTTCAAATGTTTTCACCACAAAAATGATGTATGTGAGATGATTGTTATGCTAATTCACTTGATTTAATTATTCTATATTGCATTCTTAGATTATATGATTATATCTTCTACCCCTTAAGTATATGCAAATATAATTTGTCAATTATAATTATATAACTAAAGACATTTTCAAAAATTTAAAAGTATTACTCTAAATGTTTTGTTTTTGTAGTATTGGCTAAGGCTTTTCAAATTTGGTTTGTTGCTAATATATGAGAGTCATGTACTGGTAAAATGTTGTTGTCTAGCTAGTTCCTATATAGAAGAGAGGATTTTGAAAGTTCTCACTACAACAAATGATAAATGTTTAAGGTAACAAATTTTCTAATTACACCGATTTGATCATTGCACAAGGTATACACACATGGAAACACCACATTGTGCTCCATAAATATGTACAATTATTTTTGTCAATTAAAAATAAAATAAAACTTAAACAGACGAATAACTCACTTGAGTACTTCTAAGATCCTGTCTTCAATAGAAAACGGAAACATTCTTCCTTCTTAGTCTTAGTGGAACTTTTATGTATACCAAAGTAGTATCACAAGCATTGAAAGTTTCTGACCAATGGTCCTAAAATATTCCTCTTGAATTCCTAGTACTAAAGGACATTGTCTTTTAAGGTAACAAAGATTGTAGTTCTAGATTGTTAGCATCAGCAGTCTAAGTTAACTCTTGCAGTGGATGTATATGTGCTTGAAACAAAGGGTAATCATGTTTTAAAATATCACTTCCAGTGGCAAAATGACTTAACTGATTGTGAATGATCCTTGTCCCTGAGATTTATAGTTTATGTAGTTATTGTGCTCTCAAATTCAATATCAATTTATTCAATATAACTATTTTTAAACATATTTTAAAAACTTCATCTCTTCCCTTGCTCCTGTGACAGCTCAGTACAGGAAGGTAAGGGCCCTGCTCTTCCTTGTCTTCATCCAGGAACACAGACTGCCCCTTCCTGTGACTCTGCACTCTCCAGACCCTCAAATCCTTACTGGTTATCTGGAGGATGGGGAAAAGATGTAGAGGCTCTCACCAAGGTTTTAGAGCCATGTGATTGTCATCATCATATCCCTAGAAATCTAATCACGTGATTCATACTTTCTAAAATTTGAGAACAGTCCTCATTTAGTATTGGATAGAATTATGCCCCCCAAAGTTCATATGTTGAAGGCCTAACCCCAATGTGACTCTATTGGGAAATAGAGCCCTTAAGGAGGTATTTAAGGTTAAATCACATGAGAAGGATGTGACTCTAATCCAATAGGATCGGTGCCCTTGTAAGAAGAGAAAGAGATGCCAGGGGTGTGCACAGAAGAAACACCATGGGAGGACGCAGCGAGAATGCAACCATCCAAAAGCCAGGGAGAAAGACTTCAGGAAAAACAAAAACTAGCTGATGCCTTGGTCTTGGACGTCCAGGCTCCAGAACTTTGAGAGACAAACTTCTGTTGGTTAAGTCAGTCAGTCTGTATATTTTGTTATGGCAGCCCGCGTTTGCTAATACATTTTGTTATACTTGGAAACATGTTGGAAAACTCTCTGAAATTTCCCTTACCTATTTTGTAAATTCACCTCTTTCCTTTTATTCCCACTATCACTATCTTGTTTATGATGCTTATGCCATATCTGTCCTATCTCCAACCTGGTACCCTCCCAATCAATGCAAGGCTGCCAGAAGCACCTGTCTAAAATGTGTATGCAAGCATGCGACCTTACAGTACGAAATCTTTCAGAGGCTAACCGAGCCTTTAAACAAAATCCAAATAACCAAGCATAGGTACGATGAACTTATTGTGAAATATTTGCCTATCCAGCTATCATCTCTTACCATCGGCCACCCAATTTCCGCAAAAGGCCGTGTGCCAGCCCCGTAGATTGCCTAAAATTCTCTGAACGCAGTCACTATTTCTGACCTTCCAGATTTCACCTTCGTCATGGAAAACTCTCACCACTTAACTAGCTTCTACTGGTCCCAAGGCTCAGCTTAGCTTAAACCTCCTGGCCTATTATCCCTGATTTTCCTATATCCCAAGATTCTCCTTTCTTTGTGATTCAGTAGCAAACTCTCCCTGCAAACTCTTCTCTAACACTGGCCATATTTCTGCAGTGATTTCAGCTGCTTTTCTCATGAGATATGGCCTTTATAAAAGCAAGGATTCTGTCTTTCAGAATAAACATTGAATACATGTTTTTTTGCCCGTATGCATGAATGAATCCAAGATCCAATTTATTTCTGCATTCATGGCTTTCAATCAAATGACAGAAATTCACTACAGAAATGGAAATATAACTTCACTACATTGTCAGGATAAATTCATTCAAATGTCCAGCAGTTTTTTTTCAGGTGTCTTTAGTTGGATTTCAGAACCACAAAAAGAGATTTATCACGGCCTGCTTTCCTTGGAGCATGAAAATTCATGTTTATGTTGAAAGTTGCTATATCATTTTCTTTGAAGAAGCAACCCTAATGTTTGCATCTTTTAGCCAACTCTGTGAATGGGAAAAGTAGGACTGTGTGGTCTCTGTCTTTAAAGAAGGTGGGTGGTGTGTTTTGTTAAACAACGTATCCACCCCCACCCACTGGGGTCAACCACAATTCAACAGTGATGGAGATTTCTAGACCACCTGGGTTTAGTAGTCATGCCCTATTCTTTTTGACTAGGGAGACCTAGAAAGGAGAAATCAGTGAACCAAGTGCATGGAAATAGTCCAAAGGAACAAATAAATATTAGAAACAGGTGTGAGATATTTCCTGGGGAAAATGATGCATTAATTTATTCTGACTGGCAGTGAACCATGCCATATTTCCTGAAGAATTAGCTACCTGAAAACATTTTCACAAAGGAGTTAAGTATAAACATGTTTTTTCTTTTTTCATTTCAAGCCAAGTTCTTCAAAGCTCATACATCTGCATAAAAAAACTTTTAGGCAATTATGAAACTGCCAAAAATGTTTTACTCCTCCTCTATTTCCCGCTGATAATGTATCCTTTAAGCATAACTAAATATGTGAAGCACGTTTTTATCATAAGGAAAGCTTATAATCTATGTTTTATACTTGTCCCATATTCTAGTCTTATAGCAAAATGTCACGGCATCTTGATGTTTAGTTTTATGTATTTTTATGTCCTGCCTCTTTCACAGAAGGATTAGAGGTTTTGGCATTGAGGATGTTACTTGTTGAATACCTTAGTTTGAATGGCATCACGTTTTACAAAAAAAAAAAGTTGCTTGACTTCCTGAGGTTATCGGGATGTTTGATATTATCTACAGGAAATTGGGTTGCTACTATAGAATGGTTTGAACAAGAGAGCAGCACATAAAGATTGAAATTTATATCTGCGTCCAAACTCTGCACCAAATTCCATATGGATATATCCAAATGCTCATTTGGCATCTCTACTTACGTGTCTAATGTGTCTAGAGCAAAACTATTTCTCCCACCATTCCTTTCTGCTCCCTTTGCTGAAGCCATAGTGGCCTCCATGCTGTCTCCTGGACCTGCCAAGCAACTTCTTAACTCAGGGCCTGGAATGCTCTTCTCAAGTCTATCAGCTAGAGTTGAATGAGAGAGAACCTATAGGACATAAAACTATTTATTACCAGGGATTGGCACTTGAGGGGCTTGGCTAAGCCAATCTGAACATTGTAGGGCAGGCAGGTGGCCAGGGAAGGAGCATGATAAGCGTGGTGGAATTCCACTGGCATGGGCTGAAGAGCTGTTGTTTATGGGCAGAATTTTTTTTCTCTCTCTGGGAAGTCTCAGTCCTACTTTGAAGGCCTTTCAACTAATTAAATTGAGCCCACCATTATTTTCCAGGATAATATGCCTTATTAAAATCAACTAACTAGGGAGTTTAATTAATGTGCAAAGTAACTTCACAGCAACACCTAGATTGGCGTTTGAGTAACTGGGAACTGGAGCTTTGCCAAACTGACACCTCAAAAAAGCCATCGCAGTCAGATATCCCTGTGGCCTTTTCTCTTACTTCCTTCAAATTATGGGTCACATCTTACCTTAGAGGAATCTCCCCTGACCATAGTCTGCTGATATCACATCACTCTCCCACAGGGAGCTTAGGGGCAACTCCCACCCCATTCTCATTATCCTACCGTTTTCTTTCTCAATCCCTACCTTTCATTTTATATACTTGTTTATTCTTTTTATACCCTTATAGAATGCAAACTCCATCAGAATTCTTTTTAATATTTTCCCTGTTTTATTTTATTGCTCTATCCTCTGTGTTCAGAGCCTGGGGCAGAGTAGGTATTTGATAAAAATAAAGTGGATAAACTACAGTTATGAATGATATATAGAAAAGGACACTCATTTAAAAGTGTGAATTTTGAAGATGGTTATTGCTTCCTTCAAATCTCCCTATTCCTTTGGGAAATCAGAATCAGAAAGTTCAAAATACAATGACATTAACAAAAATAATTTCCTCCTATTGATAAACACACACACAGACACACACACACACACAGAGACACACACACACTCTCTCTCTCTCTCTTTTTCTCTCTGTCTCTCTCGCTTTCACTGATGCCCCAAAAGACCTGGATTAAGAATGTTGTGGATATTTGGTTTTATGCAGAAATATCCATGACACTACAGTAGGTAATAGTTGCCCCCCAGCATATAATCTGGACTTTACTAAGACTAAGTAAGTTTAGTTATTTTAAACCAGGAAGAGTAATGTTAGTAGTTTTTTCCCTTTTATTTCTGACATTTTGCCCAACGACACATTTTTGTGAATCCCTGTAGGTCAAAGGGGTTCTTTCACTCCAGCTGTGTCTTAAAACTTCTCTGAGGTTTCCTGAAATCAAATCTCCATTCCACTCACCAGACATCTACGGCCCATTTGCTTGTTAGTATCCTGATTGCATCCCCAAACTTCCAAATTGTATATAAATTCTTCTCAAGTTCTGAGATATGTAAAGGCAGCAGGGCTTCTTTTTCTTTGCTTCTCTTGGCTATTTTTTTTTTTTTTACTTCCCGAGAGCATCATTGGTAGCCTTTTCCTACAGGTCGTCTTCCAACTGCTATGATGCTTTCATGACCCTGGCTATTAAGGGCAGCTATGAAAGGAGTCAATGTTATTCTGATCATTTGTCTAATCATTCCGTTTACTAGACTCTGAATCGTTCTGAAGATGAGCACCCATGTCTGTACAGCTAAGTGGAGGTCAGGTGCAGTTTCTCATGTAATCATTACGATAGTATTCTATGCAATATGCCAAAGCATTCCGTGTACACCTTACTTTCTTGAGCATTCTTAACTGTACTGTGTTCTGGAAGAGGGCAAAGATTTACTTTCGTTGAAAGCTGACTAGTAATGCTGATTAGGAGAATGGTAGAGGAGACTCTGACTCTGCTTGTGACCCTGGAAATAAATGCTGCTTCATTCATCTATGCAGTCACCTATTACACTGCTCCAAACGAATACACATTTAAAGGAATGGCAGAGACACACAAAGATTTCAAACAGTCTGTGTCTTCATCCTCTGGCCTGTGTTTTCAAATGTCAGACTGGCGTCTCTCACACAAGAAAGCTCAAATACAAGAGTGAAAACTGGTCAGACACCCTCCCCCTGTCTACTTTCCAAAGTATATGAAATGACTTATTTGCTGATGAAATTTTTATTTTATTTTCATGTGTGGTTTGACATTCATAAAGAGGCTTTTAGAACATTGCTGTAGTGACAAGAAATAAAAATTAACTGCTGAGTATGTATCAACTTTCTTACATCTGAGTCTTGTTCATGTCGGTAGCAAAGTAAAAAGCAAGATGGTAACTGCTCCATTTTAGTTAACTATTATAGATACCAAACCTTGTTTAAGTAGGATTACTGTTTTAAATTTACAACTATCTCTATGCCTTCTAAAATGTAATATAGTGAATTAACTAACCTAACTAACCACTATGGTTTGAATGTGTCCTCCAAAGTTCAGGTGTTGGAAACTTAGTCCATGTATTAGGCCATTCTTGGATTGTTATAAAAAAATACCTGAGATTGGGTAATTTTTTAGTTTTTATTTATTTATTTATTTATTTATTTTGAGATGGAATCTGTCACCCAGGCTGGAGTGCAGTTGCATGATCTCGGCTCACTACAACCTCTGCCTCCCAGGTTCAAGCAATTCTCCTGCCTTGGCCTCCTGAGTAGCTGGGATAATAGGTGCCCACCACCACGCCTGGCTAATTCTTGTGTATTTAGTTAAAATGGGGTTTTACCATGTTGGCCAGGCTGGGTCGAGCACAGTAGCTCCTGCCTATAATCCCAGCACTTTGAAAGGCCAAGGTGGGTGGATCGTATGAGATCAGGAGTTCTAGATTGGGTAATTTATAAAGACAAGAAATTTAATTGGCTCAAGGTTCTGCAGACTTTATAGCGAGCATGGCACTGGCATCTGCTCAACTTCTGGGGCGGCCTTGGGAAGCTTCTGACTATGGTGGAAGGCAAAGGGGGAGCAGGCACATCACATGGCATAAAGCAGGAGTGGGATCGGGGGCAGGTGCCATACACTTTAAACAACTGGGTCTCTTGAGAGCCCTCTTACTACTGGGAGGACAGCATCAAGCTATGGGGATCTTCCCTCATGACCCAAATGCTCCCTACCAAGCCCCACTTCCCAAAGTGGGGATAACGTGTTAATATGAGATTTGGGTGGGGACAAATCTCCAAACTGTGTCAGTCTCCAGTACAGCAGTGTTCAGCGTTGGGACGTATAAGAGGTGGTTAGGCCATGAGGCCTCTGCCTTCGTAACTGAATTACTGCCATTAACAAGGGAGTAAGTGCCTGATAAAAAGGATGAGTTTGGCTCTATTTCCCCTCTGTCCCGTGCTCTCACTTCTGCCTTCTGTCAGATGCCGGTGCCGTGCTTGCACTTCCCAGCCTTCAGAGCTATGAACCAAATAAACCTTAATTCTTCGTTATTTGCCAGTCTGTGGTATTATGTTATAGCAACAGAAAATGGACTAACACTCTGACTATCTTGGTTTTGATGATTTAGGGACCAGGTTCATGTTTCTTAATTTCGAATATTCTCTTTAACTACATTGCAAGATTATTTTAGTGTAAAATTAAAGATAAAGCTCTACTAGAAAGAAAATTATAGCATCTCTGCTGGCTAGTAGACATGATTATTCAAATAGGTGACCTGTTAAGACTACTAATTTTTGATTTTCTTGTTTTCATGACTTAGACAAAATTGTTAAAATAAATTATTGTTTTTTTAACTGCGATTCAAAATAACCAGGCAGGAGATATCCACATTGCAGCATCATTAAATTGCCCATTGTTTGCAAATTTTGCCACATGGCCATCGTTATCTCATTAGGGAATCCTTTTACCCCTTCCTCCAAGGTCAGTGATTTCTCTGGCAGTGTCTCCACAGACATTTACGTATTCTACTTTTGAATTAGATCACTCCAAATGTCTACAGCCACACCCATACAATGTTTATTTGCTGTGTCCGATCTGCTTTCAAACCCCAAACTGTATACAGATCTTTCTTGGGTTGTGAGAGGTAGAAGGGAATTAGTTTTTTTTCTCCATGATTCCTATCTTCTCTCTTAGGACTTGATTTTCTCTCTCCGCTTGGAACAGTCTCATCCTAGGTTCCTCTCTTATCTTCTTCAGCCTTTGTCCGAATATCACCTTACCAGTGAAACTGTCACCTTCCATTCTATTTTAAATTTTAAACCCTTCCTAATTTATAAAGTTCAAAAATTAAAAAAAAAACAAAAACAAATTTCATTATGGCTTGGATGCAAATAAAAATAAACCTGTATCAAAGATTCATTAAGTGCACTAATTAATGGGGTATGCTAGTTAATTAACAAGATCTTATTAATCAATAAGATGTTCTGAGCAGTTCAAAAGGGAATCTCAAAAATCTGAATATATGTGTAAATGTGTGTTTGTATGTATAGACATACGTATATACATACAGTTAGTAGGGCCAAAATGAAATAAGTAATGGATGCAAAACTAGTACATATTCTCTAGGGCAATAAAATGTTTGGGGTGGTCTTTTCTACAAGAGAGGAATCAATTGGAACTCTACCAGATAAAATTCATTTGCACTTTAAATAACACTAATTATTTTCACTACTATGATTTTTCTATAAGTTAATTTCTAGGGGCCAGGCACGGTGGCTCACGCCTGTAATCCCAGCACTTCGGGAGGCCAAGGCAGGTAGATCACCTGAGGTCAGGAGTTCGAGACCAGCCTAGTCAACATGGTGAAACCCCGTCTCTACTAAAACTACAAAAATTAGGTGGGCGTGGTGACACATGCGTATAATCCCAGCTACTTGGGAGGCTGAGACAGGAGAATCACTTGAACACAGGAGGCAGAGATTACAGTGAGCCAAGATCACCCCATTGCACTTCAGCCTGGGCAATAAGAGTGAAACTTCATCTCAAAAAAAAAAAAAAAGAGGCCGGGCGCGGTGGCTCAAGCCTGTAATCCCAGCACTTTGGGAGGCCGAGACGGGCGGATCACGAGGTCAGGAGATCGAGACCATCCTGGCTGACACGGTGAAACCCCGTCTCTACTTTAAAAAATACAAAAAACTAGCCGGGCGAGGTGGCGGCGCCTGTAGTCCCAGCTACTCGGGAGGCTGAGGCAGGAGAATGGCGTGAACCCGGGAGGCGGAGCTTGCAGTGAGCTGAGATCCGGCCACTGCACTCCAGCCTGGGCGGCAGAGCGAGACTCCGTCTCAAAAAAAAAAAAAAAAAAAAAAAAAAAAAAAAAAAAAAGTTAATTTCTAGCCCTACAGAGATATAAAATGTCCATTCAATTAAAAAAACCCAGAAGTTCACATTCTGATATTTTCAGGGCTTGGGGCTAGCATACAAAGGAAAACCTAAGCCTCGAGTGCTTCTTACTTAAGTTTCCTCGGATCGTATTACAGAGATAGATGCCTGCAGAAAGCCCAGGCTTTGGGCCTCCACATGGGCACGTACCTTTGATTCTGCAGACTACTTGCCCAGACAGGAGGTGCACGGCCAGTGACAGAACAGGTGTTTCTAAAATGGAGAGTCCAGAGCAGGAACCCAGTTGGCCAGGTCTAGTAACTGTAATGGCCCTCTAACATGTGGCATGTTTACTTATTTATTTGTTCACTGTCATCCCTCACTACCTGTGGTCAAGAATTGTGTTTTCTGTTTCATTTACAACTACAATTCCAGCTTCTGGAAAAATATTTTACACAAAGCAAGTATCAATAAATATGGTTGAATTAAATAGTGCCTGTTACACAGATCATATCCACAAACAGAAAATGCAGGGAAGAATGATAGTTTGAACATCACCACAGTCAATTTTAGAACAATATAAATGTTTTTAAATAGGTTTTTTTAAAAAAACTGAAAAACATATCTTCAATAGTTCTGCTACTGAACATATTGATAGAAAAATTACCATAAACTTTGTGTCGGTATAATAATTGCCAAAAGCCTAAAGTTTGTGACTTATCTTATTCATAAATTTTCTGAGAAATGAAAATTACATGAAAAAAAAGAAACATCTAAAGCTTCAGATGACCCAGTTTGAGGTATTTTGCGGTCTATTGTATCTTCACAGTCCTTAAGGCAATCATTTCTATGTGGCTCCCTTAGATGCTGTTTCAAGGGCTGTGAGATAATGTCATGGAGTTATTACTTTACATTTTCTTGAACACTTTTATGATTTTTAAGTCATACCAAATAAAAAATAAAAACTATATTTAATAAATTTGAATTTTTATTAAACATTTTAAATTATGCTTTTAAAAATGGACAAGGAAATTCCAGAATATCAGGATACAATTTTTGATAATATCCACCCAATGTCCTTATTTCCTGTAGCTATGCTTTTTGTCCCTTGATTATCCTGTGCCTCTCCCCCCACTGAAAGTGCAGTATTCATTCTTTCAGAAAACCCTAGACAAAAAGAGAAATTCCTTTCAGTTTTAAAATAAGTACAATGTTTTTAGCTCTTTAGAAAATCATAGTCTAAAAACAAGCGCTTTTGATTTGTAAAATTCTGACTTTGTTGAGTGAGGAAATGATCATTTTCTTTAAAATCTTGAAAGCCAAGCTTAGAACACCAGAGGGCAGATGTTTTTACTAAGAACCACGGAGTAAGTTGGATGAGTCACTAAGTCAATTGCTTTCTGAAAGGCAGAGGGGAGCCCTTCTTAAGACTAGGGGAGGAATTGGGAGGGACAGTAGAGCCAAAGACTTGAATCTTCTGTCTCAGATTTGAAATTCCGGGAAGTAGGGTTGGGACACTGGGATAGATTCTGGTGGGTGGGTTAAGAGTCACAAGCTTGTGCCACTCCTGCCAGAATGCTGCTCTGAAAGTGTGCAAGCCTTTCAGACAATGACATAGCATTCATTGGAACAGGGATGGGGACCCCAAGGCACTGAAGCACAATTCAGAGGAAGGGTGCGTATGTGGCTGAGTGTGTGGGGCAGAGCAGCTGAACATCTGCTTTCTGAAGTGCAGAGGCTATTAGAGGCCCAGTGTGTTGGAAGAGGCCCCAGGGGTGGGAAGCTACTGCTGAGGAGAATGGCCATCTCCACACTCATGAGCATGACGTCCCCACCTAGTGTTCACAAAAGGTGCAGGGCTGCCAGACCCTCAGTTGCATGCATGTGGGACTTAGAAGAAATGTGTTCAAAATGTTGGTGAGGCTATAATTTCTGGCAATAAGCTCATTATTTAAATTCTCTAAACATACCTCTTTTAACTTCAAATATGGGGCTAAACTGTCTTCCTTATAGGATTGTTTGGAGGCTTAAGTGTGGAGTGTGTGTGTGTGTGTGTGTGTGTGTGTGTGAAAGTGTTTAGCACTGTGCTAGATGCATAATAGGCACATCATAATTAGAATCCAGGTCTACACCTATGGTTTGCTCCAACCACATCACAGTGAGAAAAGGCAAATGTGGTTTAAAACACACAAAAATTAAGCCATCCAATACGTTCTTTACCACAGACGTGAAAAGAAGCATCGTGCATGCATTTAACCCTTCTTTTCTCTTTCTCTTTCCTTTTCCCTCTTCCTGTGGTGAAAGTGAAAATGAAATCTACAGTGGCTATAATTTAGTGAATGCTTAGATCTTTGATTTCACAGAAATGGGCAATTGAGCCTTGAAATAGGTATGAGTGGCTATAAAAAATTAGACAAAGGATTATCTTTTATTAAAAAGCAATAAAAGTAAAAAAAGTAATAAAAGTGTAAGGGTCATTATTAATGCATGCAGTTGCCTATTCTGTCATCAAAAACATCTTTACATCATAGATATAGAAATTAGAATAGTCTACTGCATAGCTGCAGTGGCAGCTGTCCTGTTGTGGCCTCCTTTGTTTCAAATGCAAGTTTGAGAAAAGTGTATTTTTGACAAGACGTTTTAACAGTGTGCCTAAGAACCACTAATCCATCATCTGGGTGCCTAAGACCAAATAACACAAAACTCTCCTCATAGCTAAACTACAGCAGTCATTAGCAAATCAAAACCAAATGACTTGGAAATGGAGATGGAGGAAATGAATTTTTTTTAAAATCAATGATATGATTTAATAATGAAGAGAATGGTAGAGGAGGAGTCATACAATTTATAATTAATCTTACTTTGTTATTAGTTTATTTTTTTAAAACTTGCAATAACATCCCTACCTCATTTAGAAAATTTTTTTTTGTGTAACCTCACCTAATTTTAACCCTGTCTTTATTCAGGATTTTAAAAAAACATTTATGTGCATAGTTTATAATATTATCTACAGAACCTCACTCTGTTACTATGTTGCTTGGCAAATATGCCCTTTAGTTATTTCATAGATGTATTTCTTTTCAGTTCTTTTTCACTGTAAGCTTCATGAAGACAGGAATAGTACATTACTTTCCCTTTTTCATTTCTTTGGTGTGTATTTATACTTAATCGACATTTTATTCACATATAATCCAAAATTAAGTCATATGTAAGGTATAATTCTATTCAAAAGGGTATGAATATATTTTGAATATATTGTACTTTTATAATAAGCCTCATTCATATTTATTGAGTACTGAAGATGTATAGGTCATCTGTTAGCTTTACTTAAAAATTATTTTAATGTACCTTCAAAGAATAATGCAAAGTCATTGGGACAAATTTCAAATATTATGAACAAATAAGAAAAAAGTTAAAATTGCTTCTCCAATACCACTTTTTGCTTCGTAGTTGGGTGTACATTCAGACTTGTTTTCTTTTCTCTTTTCTTATATCGACCTAAAACTCTTCAATGTCCTCCCATGTGCTTTTTCAACTTGCTCTGTAAAAACTCACTGGATGACATCCTCATTTCCAGGACCTCTTTTAGTTCAGTTTCATAAAGCATTGACAAAACTGGAATTAAATTCAAACATAATTGTGTAGTATTGTATTCCTAACCATTTGTCTACTTAACATTTTCCTTTGACCCTTTTAGATGACAGTAAAATCAGTTGAAATCATCTGTTTAAAGAGAATGGGAAAATGAATGTCATTTTATAATTGTAGCAACAGTAATTTATTTATTTCTATGCTTGAAATGCATTGTTTGGAATCTGCTTCTCACTTTTCTAATAACTCTGTCTTTATTATCAGAACAAGGGCAACAATAGAGTCACTAGTTGCAAATAAGCCCAGTAGCCATCTGGCCTTCTCAGTCATCCAATGTTGGAATCCATTTTACAGAACTGGCCACTGGGTTATTGTAAACCTTCTTTGAACCTCTGTAGTAATGGGGAATTACCTTCTACAGCAACACTTCCTTTTTCAGAGAAATCCAACATTTAATTTGTCAGGTTTAAATAATTTTTTTTTATACTTAGTGTTCTTTTACTTAGAACTTTTATCCATTGAGTTTATTTTAAATCCAATGGGTAAAGTTTAAGTATTAGACAAATATAATCTTCCTTTTTGAGTGACACTTTAACATAATCATCTTCTCTCTCCTGAATATTCATTTTTTCCAACATAAACCTCCCCAGTTACTTCAACACTTCTCTATTTCATATAGTTTCATATTTCTTCACCAACCTGGTGATTTGCTTCTGGTTATATTTCGATTTGATCAGTTTCTTCTTAAATATAATGCCTGGAACTGAAGATAATAGTCCTGATAAATTGAAATAGAACAAAAATTTCCTTTGCATGTTTTACTTGAAACTCCTAATTCATTACAGAATAATTTTATCATAGATATTTAAGATTTAGATTTAATTCACTTCACATAATGTGGGTACCTTCCTTTAATCATTCATTTCAGACATTACTTTGTGACAATAGAGTCTTTCTCATTTAGAAAGATCCTATAATCCAGGTAAGGTGATCACATTGAGAGATAGTTAAAGTAAAAGTAAAAATGCGCGGCTCCCTATCTGGCTTTCCCATGTAGAGGCATCTGCTTCTCTTACAACATCAAAGGAGACACTGAAATGTGAGCGTTAGATATGAAGCTGCCAAATGTTTGATGAGTTGCATTTCTTTAATTTCAATGGAAGGAATAACGTGGGAGTGTGAGAGTTCGTGCTCCAAAGCTGGATTGTAGCACCACACAGCAGAATGAGTGGGGAAGCGGGTTCTGATAATGTGAGAATTTTAGTGTCAGTGCCTTTTGTCTCATGCATCCTGAGATACCACATTTCTCTATAAGAAGATAGTGAAATAACACTGATAACGATTGAGCCAGAGACACTGTGGACAAAATAGATTAAAAAAAAAAAAACCTCAGCTATTACTGAAGGCTATGGAATCTTTACTAATTCATGTCGAACTTGAGTTGCACATTCCTCTTTCCTTCTACTTTTCAATAATTTGTAGGTAAATATTCAGGACTCATAGTGTCAAAATTGTGATTAGTACTGAAATCCTAATTTTTTTTCTAATTGAAAGTATAGTTTAACAGAGATCATATTTGGCATTTGGAATTAGCAGTTAACACTTTGAATCCTTCATCACCATAGTTTCCAAGTTAAATAGATTATTATAGATCATGGTATTTGAGTTAATGGTCTTTTATTGTGGGGTAAACGTTCTTAGTAGAATCACGTGTTTGTCCTGCACTGTGAGATTTTAAAGACTTTTAGATCCAGGGAATAAAAGTGAAGATTGTTTGTTAAAACTGAGTTATCACTTTGAGACTCTGTGTCAGAAGCAGGCTGAAAGCACACCCTTCCTTAAGCGGAGACACAATGTATGAGATAGGCAGGTTTGATTCAAGGCTGAGTGCCTCTGTTTATTTAAATTCATTCAAAGGGATGAAGTGACCTCAGCTAAAAAGAGAGGCAGATGTGGAGAAGGAATTTAAGCAGGAGCTTCATTAATTCAATAAATCTGCATTGAGATGTACTGCGTCCCAGGAAGTAAGTGAGGTTTGGGCTCCTGCCATTGAGGAACCCAGAGTGAAATAAGGAAAGCAGGACAATAAGACTGATCTGAAATATAAGTTCCATATTTGAGCATGAGCACAGCACTGGCGGAGAGCTAAAGGACTGTGAAACTGGGGTATGACCCCTAAGCTGTCTGCATTTGTTTCCTCATCTGGCTTCCTACACTCACATCAAAGTTGTGTGTGGAGTTGGTTAAAAGTGTGTGTATTAGGAGTTGGTGAAAGTGCTTTGCAAAACGTATAATATCATTATATAAACAAAATAGAATGCCTGGTAGAAATGTAATAATCAAAAGACATAAATATTCAAAATAAGGCATATATAATAATTATGATGGAGACATTTGGAAAGGCTTAAGAGACGCTGAACTTGGAAGATTAAATACAATTTTGGAGGAAGATAAGATAATTCATGCAGAATGAACTCTGGGATCAGGAAATGAAAGTGGAGGGTGTATTCCAGAAAAGGCAGGTGTGACTAGTCTTTGTTGTGTAGAAGACAGGAGATACAGAAATAAGTCTGGGAGTTGAGGTTGATATCTGATTACAAGAGTCTGGATATCCACACTAATGAGTCATACATCACTTTGTAACAAACAAAGGACTATTTCTGAGCCAAGACCATGACAGCATCAGGTCTGTGCTTTACTGGTAGTGTGGATGGTGGCTGGGACAGGGTAGAGAGCCCGTCCTGAGAGACAGGCAAATCTTAATAAAGTAGTAACAAATAGCTAAAGCGTAGCGTGTAACAATGTGGATTAAAGAATAAGACAGGGCCAGTGTGGTGGCTCACGCCCGTAATCCCTGCGGTGGCTCACGCCTGTAATCCCAGCACTTTGGGAGGCTGAAGAGGGTGGATCACTAAGGTCAGGAGTACAACACCAGCCTGACCAACATGGTGAAACCCTGTCTCCACTAAAAACACAAAGAATTAGCTGGGCGTGGTGACAGATGCCTGTAATCCCAGCTGCTTGGGAAGCTGGGGCAGGAGAATGGCCTGAACTCGGGTGGTGGAGGTTGCAGTGAGTCGAGATCACGCCACTGCACTCCAGCCTGGGCTACAAGAGTGAGACTCCATCACAAACAAACAAACAAACAAAGAATAAGACAGGTAGAACTGATTGACTGGGTTTTTGGTTCAAATGAAGACAGAAGAGAAGGAATTAAAGATGATTTGGTAGTTCTCTGCTTGATGGGAGTGGAGTATGGAAGTGTCATGAGTTGACATAGGACACCCTGTGGGGTGAGGAGAAGGGTTGAGGATGAGAGAGAAAGTTTCTGAAGTGCAGGGGTTGTATTTTATTCATCATTCTATCATCAACATAGTCCAGTGCCTGGCGTATATGTAGTACTATAATTTCCTTGAAGATAGCCGTAAATAAATGCATGAGGGAGGAAGGAGATCAGCATAGTTTGGTACATGTTGAGTTTGGGCTTCCATCCATGCGAAATTCTCTCTCCTCTTAACTTCCTCAAACTCCCATAATGTATATTTTTAATATCTTTCTCAAGCATTTACCTTAGCTATCTCAGCTTTATAGCTACTAGTAATTGGCCTTATCCCTTTGACAAGACTATAAATACCTGGGGGTCAGGGTCTATTCTGATTTACGGCTATATGCAGTATAGTGTTTTATAAATAAGTGTCTAGAAAATAGATGACAGATTGAGTATGAAGCTTAGAGAGAGATGTTTTACACCTTTGATTTCTCCATGTGTTCCTTAAACTTAGCAGTGCTTTAATAATAGTTGATGATTTATTTGGTGTGGTTCACACCGACCTTACTAACCAATTTAGCAAGCAGTCTTACAATTTATTGTTAATCTGTACAGGAATATGTATAAGAACTACTCTGCTAATTACTGCTAATTCATAGGAGTTAATGCCCTATATGCCCTCCTAAAATCTCTGAGCAGGTTATTAGTGGGCGTTATTAAAAAAATGTTTTTAAGAACATTTCTTGTTTAAAACTCAGCTCATAATTAGGAGACTTCAGAAAGGAGACAAACACAAACCAAAATGAATTCTGCCTGAATTTCATGTTATGTTATTATCTTTGGAGCTGACCTCATCTTGACACCTTCAGAGAAGCTGGTACTGCCAGATTCTGTTAAACAAGGTGACTTTGATAAAGGCCATTCCTCCCTTTACGCCTCAAAATTGACCTGAGCAAAGAAATCATCCAGAAATACGATGACAAAAAGCTTAGCTCGTAAATCTAATAGACATTTTGTCATGAACGCGAAGTCCATACTGAAAACGACTTCTTCTCAAATCCTAAAAACAAAATTACTCATTCATTTAGTGATTTAAACTTAAAATTCTCATAGTAAGAGGTGATGTCAATTCAAAATCACTTGTTTTTCACTGTATAAATTTACATTTTTAAAGTGGTTTGTAAACTAGAAACTTCTACGATTCAGATTGCTGCAGTAGTCTGTAGGTTTGTGATATCAATTACGTCAACACCATAAAAGCAAACTTATGCCAGGGAATGATGTTTTAAGGTGATCCTAGTGATCATCCTTCCACACAGGCCCTCATCTTGCCCTTATTTAAGTGGGAGGAGTCTGGGTGAAGCAGTTTAGACAAGTTGCCCAAGCTGAAATTTAGCAACGGGGCTGAGGTTTAGAACAACAAGTTTCTCTCGTTGGAGATTATGTATTTATCTCATAGAATCATAATATTTGAGACAGTGAAGATTTTTATTTAATTAATTAATTAATTTTTTTTTTTTTTTGAGATGGAGTTTCACTCTTGTTGCCCAGGCTGGAGTGCAATGGCATGATCTTGGCTCACTGCAACCTCTGCCTCCAGTGTTCAAGCGATTCTCCTGCCTCAGCCACCCGAGTAGTTGGGATTACAGGCATGTGCCACCACACCAGGCTAATTTTGTATTTCTAGTAGAGACAGAGTCTCTCTATATTGATCAGGCTAGTCTCGAACTCCCGACCTCAGGTGATCTGCCTTCCTCAGTCTCCCAAATTACTGGGATTATAGGCATGAGGCATGGCACACAGCCTGATTTTTATTTAAATATTGAAAATATTATATAAATTGACATACTTTATTTGGTTTTCTAAAAAAGTATACCTATTTTTTTTCTTTCTACTTTTAGGTTGAGGGGTACATGTGCAAGTTTGTCACATGAGCAAATTACATGCTGCTGATGCATATTAATGATCTCATTACCCACATAGTGAGCCTAGTACTGCATAAGAATCCTTCCAACCCATGCCTCCACTCCACCCTCCTCTCTCAAACAGTCCCCAGTGGCTATTGTTCCCAGCTTTGTGTCCATGTGTTTTCTATGTTTAACTCCCACTTATGAATGAGAACATGTGGTATTAGGTTTTCTGTTCCTACCTTAGTTAGCTTAGGATAATGGCCTCTAGCTGCATTCATGTGGCTGCAAAGGACATGATTTCATTCTTTTTTATGGGTGCATAGTATTCCATGGTGTATATGACCACATTTTCTTTATTCAGTCCACCATTGATGGGCATCTTGGTTGATTCCATGTCTTTGCTATTGTGAATAGTGCTGCGATGAACATATGTGTGCATGCCTTTTTGGTAGAATGACTTATTTTCCTTTGGGTATATACTCAGGCATGGGATTGCTGGGTCTAATGGTAGTTGTTTTAAGTTTTTTGAGAAATCTCCACACTGATTGCTGCAGTGACTGAGCTAATTTACATTCCCACCCACAGTGCATAAATGTTCCCTTTTCTCTGCAACTTCGCCAGTATTTGTTGTTTCTTGACCTTTTAATAATAGCCATTCTTGCTGGTGTGAGATGGTATCTCATGTGGTTTTGATTTGCATTTCTTGAATGATTAGTAATAATGAGCATTTTAAAATATGTTTGTTGGTGCGTGTATGCCTTCTTTTGAGAAGTGTCTGTTCCTGTCCTTTCCTTATTTTTAAATGGGGTTATTTGATTTTTGTTTGTTGAATTAAGTTACTTCTAGATTTTGGATACTAGATCTTTATTGGATGCATAGTTTGTGAATATTTTCTCCCATTCTGTAGGTTGTCTGTTCACCTTGTTGATAGTTTCTTTGCTGTACAAAAGCTCTTTAATTTAATTAAGTCTCACTTGACAATTTTTGTTTTGTTGCAATTGTTTTTGGGGACTTAGTCATAAATTATTTGCCAAGACTGATGTCCAGAATGGTATTTCCTAGGTTTTCTTCTAGGGTGTTTTAGTGTTTCAGATCTTACAGCTAAGTGTTTAAACCATCTTGAGTTAATTTTATATATGGTGAAAGAAAGAAGTCCAGAGTTAAGTAAAAGGCTTCCTTCATACCTTCCCTGTGCAGACCTGCAATGAGTTATTTCTCCAAGGAACCTTGGTTTATTTCAAGGAGTGGTGTAATAGCCATGGAAATGGATCATTCAGATCTTCTTCTGTGGAAAGCATAATTGACTGACAGCACCAGAAGCTGCTTTTCTGTATCCACCATCAAACTCATGCAGAGCCTACAGTTCCTATGGTTGCATGCAGCCATAACTGAGCATAGCGAGGCTATAAAGAGAGGCTCATTCTGGAAAGATGCAGGACTTCTACATCCGGGCTCTCAGTTGGCCCAGCTGAACTTTTCTCAGAAATGTTCAGCAGCCTGACACACTTTCTCCCTACCCTCTTTTCTTCTCTTCCTTCCTCCTTCCACAGATGTCAGGTTTGCACCTTCATCTGAGGACTCTCTCTACCTTCTTCTGCTCCTTCTCCTAACAAACCTCTTGCACATGGAATCCAGTTTCGGTGTCTGCTTCACAGTGGACTTGAACTAATGCAGATAACAATTACAAACAAAAATCTGGGTGCTAGGGATACTCATTGCCACTGATGTGTCACTGCTTCCAGGATCTTTCTGTGGATGGAGCCAAGATATCTA